>NW_012295854.1:0-4982 GCF_000151885.1 Dipodomys ordii
TTTCTTCTCCTTATGCTTCTCCTTCTCCTTCTTCTTCTTCTTCTTCTTCTTCTTCTTCTTCTTCTTCTTCTTCTTCTTCTTCTTCTTCTTCTTCTTCTTCTTCTTCTTCTTCTTCTCTTTCTTCTGCTTCTCCTTTTACTGCTTCTTCTGATTCTACTGCTTCTCTTTCTGCTTCTCATTCTGCTTCTGCTACTCCTTCTGCTTCTCCTATTGCTTCTGCGGCTCTTCCTTCTCCTTCTCCTACTTCTACTTCTCCTTCTGCTTCTGCTTCTTCTGATTCTCCTGCTTCTCCTTATGCATCTTCTTCTGCTTCTGCTTCTCCTCCTGCTGCTTCTTCTGCTTCTGTTTCTCCTTCTGCTTCTCCTTGTGCTTCTTCTGCTTCTCCTTCTGATTCTCCTTCTGCTTTTCCTTCTGTTTCTCCTTCTCCTTCTCGTTCTTCGGCTTTTCCTTCTGCTTCTCTTCTGCTTCTGCTGCAACTGCTACTGCTTCTGCTTCTTCTGTTTCTTCTGCTTCTCCTTCTGCTTTTGATTCTCTTTCTGCTTCTGCTTCTGCTTCTACTTCAGCTTCTCATTCTGCTTCTCCAGATTCTGCTTCTTCTCCTTCTCCTGCTTCTCCTTCTGCTTCAGGTTCTGCTTCTGCTTCTTCGGATTCTTATGCTTCTGCTACTCCTGCTTCTGCTTCTTCTGCTTCCCCTCTTTCTCTTTCTTCTTCTACTTCTGTTTCTGCTTCTCCTTCTGCTTCTGCTTCTTGTCCTTCTCCTGTTTTCTGCTTCTGCTTCTCCTGCTTCTGCTTCTTCTGCTTTTCCTGCTTCTCTTTCTGCTTCTCGTTCTGCTTCTCCTTCTGCTCCTTCTCCTTCTTCTTCTTCTTCTGCTTCTCCCGCTTCTGCTTCTTCTGCTTCCCCTGCTTCTCACTCTGCTTCTCTTCGTCGGCTTCTCTTTCTATTTCTGCTTCTGCTTCTTCTGATTCTTCTCCTTCTTCTTCTCCTTCTGCTTCTGTTTCTTCTGCTTCTCCTGCTTCTCCTTCTACATCTCCTTCTGCTTGCCCTTTTCCTTCTGCTTCTTCTTCTGCTTCTGCTTCTCCTTCTCCTTCTTCTGCTTCTCCGTCTGATTCTGCTTCTTCTTCTTTTCCTGCTTCTCCATCTGCTTCTCCTTCAGTTTCTCCTTCTCGTTCCTCTGCTATTCCTTCTGCTTCTCTTTCTGCTTCTGCATCTTCAGCTTCTTCTACTGCTTCTGCTTCTTCTGATTCTTCTGCTTCTCCATCTGCTTTAGCTTCTCTTTCTGCTTCTGCTTCTCCTTCTGGTTCTCCTTCTTCTTCTCCAGATTCTTCTTCAGGTTCTCCTTTTGCTTCTTCGGCTTCTTCTGCTTCTATTTCTGCTTCTCCTTCTGTTTCTGCTTCTCTTTCTGCTTCTGCTTCTTCTCCTTCTTCTATTTCTTCTGATTCTGCTTCTCCTGCTTCTGCTTCTCCTGCTTCTCCTTCTGTTTCTCTTTATCCTTCTCCTTCTGCTTCTCCTTCTTCTGCTTCTACTACTGCTTCTGCTTCTCCTTCTGCATCTTCTTCTGTTTCAATTTCTCCTTCTTCTGCCTTTCATTATGCTTCTGATTTTCCTGCTTCTGCTCCTTCTGCTTCTCCTGCTTCTCCTTCTCCTTCTCTTTCTGCTTCTGCTTATCCTTCTGTTTCTCCTACGCCTAATCCTTCTCTTTCTCCTTCTTCTTCTTCTGCTTCTCCTGCTGCTTCTTCTTCTGCTTCTTCTGCTTTTTCTGTTTCCTCTTCTCCTGCTTCAGCTTCTGCTTCTTCTGCTTCTCCTTCTGCTTCTGCTTCTCCTTCTCCTTCTGCTTCTGCTCTTCTCCTTCTTCTGTTTCTTCTTATTCTGCTTCTCCTACTTCTCCTTCTGCTTCTCCGTCTCATTCTCCTTCTCCTTCAATTTCTCCTTCTTGTGCTTCTCATTCTTCTTCTGCTTCTGCTTCTCCTGCTTCTGCTTCTTCTGTTTCTCCTTCTGCTTCTCCTTCTGCTTCTCTTTCTGCTTCTTATTCTTCTTCTGCTCCTCCTACTCCTAATCCTTCTCTTTCTCTTTCTTCTTCTGCTTCTCATTCTGCTTCTGCTTCTTCTGCTTGTTCTGTTTCTTCTGCTTCTGCTTTTCCAGCTTATGCTACTTCTGCTTCTCCTTCTGCTTCAGGTTCTCCTTCTGGTTCTTGGTCTTCTTCTGTTTCTTCTGCTTCTGCTTCTCCTGCTACTGCTTCTTCTGCTTCTCTTTCTGCTTCTCCTTCTGCTTCTCCTTCTGCTCCTTCTCCTTCTTCTGTGTCTTCTTCTTCTTCTTCTGCTTCTCCCGCTTCTGCTTGTTCTGCTTCTCCTACTTGTCCTTCTCCTTCTGCTTCTCCTTCTCCTTCTTCTGCTTCTCTTTCTCCTTCTGCTTCTGATTCTTCTGATTCTCCAACTTTCTCCTTCTTCTTCTCCTTCTGTTCCTGCTTCTCTTTCTCCTTCTGCATCTCCTTCTGCTTCACCTTCGGCTGCCCCTTCTCCTTCTTCTGTTTCTCACTCTGCTTCTGCTTCTTATGCTTCTTCTTTTTCTTCTGGTTCTGCTTCTCCTGCTTCTACTTCTCTTTCTGCTTCTGCTTCTCCTGCTTGTATTTCTGCTTCTTCTGCTGCTTCTCCTTCTGCTGGTTCTTCTACTTCTTCTTCTGCTTCTCTTTTTGCTTCTCCTTCTGCTTCTGCTCTGCTTCTTCTGTTTCTCCTGCCTGAATTTCTGGTTCTACTTCTTCTGCTGCTTCTCCTTCTGCTTCTGCTTCTACTTCTGCTTCTGTTTCTGTTTCTTCTGCTTCTTCTCTTTCGTCTTCTCCTACTTCTGCTTCTTGTGCTTCTCTTGCTTCTCTTTCTGCTTCTCATTCTGCTTCTCCTTCTGCTTCTGCTTCTCCTCCTTCTCCTTCTCCTACTTCTCCTTCTCCTTCAGCTTCTGCTTCTTCTGTTTCTCCTGCTTCTCCTTCTGCATCTCCTTCTGCTTGTGCTTGTCCTTATGCTTCTTCTTCTGCTTCTGCTTCTCCTTCTCCTTCTCCTTCTTTTGCTTCTCCTTTTGCTTCTGCTTCTTCTGCTTTTCCTTTTTCTCCTTCTGCTTCTGCTTCTTCTGCTTCTCCTTCTGCATCTTCTTCTGCTTCTCTTCTCCTTCTTCTGCTTCTCCTTCTGATTCTCCTACTGCTTCTTCTTCATCTGCTTTACCTGCTTCTCTTTCTGCTTCTCCTTCTGCTTCTCCTTCTGTTTCTCCTTCTCCTTCTTGTTCTTCTGCTTTTCCTTCTGCTTCTCGTTCTGCTTCTGCTACAACTGCTACTGCTTCTACTTCTTCTGTTTCTTCTGCTTCTCCTTCTGCTTTTGATTCTCTTTCTGCTTCTGCTTCTCCTTCTGCTTCTCATTCTGCTTCTCCAGATTCTTCTTCTTCTGCTTCTCCAGCTTCTCCTTCTGCTTCAGGTTCTGCTTCTGCTTCTTCGGATTCTTATGCTTCTGCTTCTCCTGCTTCTGCTTTTTCTGCTTCCCCTCCTTCTCTTTCTGCTTCTCCTTCTGTTTCTGCTTCTCCTTCTGCTTCTGCTTCTTGTCCTTCTCCTGTTTCTTCTGCTTCTGCTTCTGCTTCTCCTGTTTCTGCATCTCCTGCTTCTCTTTCTGCTGCTCTTTCTGCTTCTCTTGCTGCTTTTCCTTCTCCTGCTCCTTCTTCTGCTTCTCCTTCTGCTTCTCCTTCTGTTTCTCCTTCTCCTTCTCGTTCTTCTGCTTTTCCTTCTGCTTCTCCTTCTGCTTCTGCTGCAACTGCTACTGCTTCTGCTTCTTCTGTTTCTTCTGCTTCTCGTTCTGCTTATAGTACTGCTTCTTGTGCTAGTTCTGTTTCTTCTGCTTCAGGTCCTGCTTCTGCTTCTTCAGCTTCTTCTGTTTCTTCTGCTTCTGCTTCTCCTGCTACTGCTTCTTCTGCTTCTCTTTCAGCTTCTCCATCTGCTTCTCCTTCTGCTCCTTCTCCTTCTTCTGTTTCTTCTTCTTCTTCTTCTGCTTCTCCCGCTTCTGCTTCTTCAGCTTCTCCTTCCTTATCTTTGCTTCTGCTTCTCCTTCTCCTTCTTCTGCTTCTCTTTCTGCTTCTGCTTCTTCTGATTCTCCAACTAATCCTTCTTCTTCTCCTTCTGTTTCTGCAACTCTTTCTGCTTCTCCATCTCCTTCTGCTTCACCTTCTACTGCTCCTTCTCCTTCTTCTGTTTCTCCCTCTGCTTCTGCTTCTGCTTCTTATGCTTCTTGTTCTTCTGCTTCTGCTTCTCCTGCTTCTGCTTCTTATGCTTCTACTGCTTCTTCTTCTGCTTCTGCTTCTTCTGCTTGTACTTCTCTTTCTGCATCTGCTTCTCCTGCTTGTTTTTCTGCTTCTTCTGCTGCTTCTCCTTCTGCTGCTTCTTCTACTTCTCCTTCTGCTTCTCTTTTTGCTTCTCCTTCTGCATCAGCATCTTCTGTTTCTCCTGCCTGAATTTCTAGTTCTACATCTTCTACTGCTTCTCCTTCTGCTTCTGCTTCTACTTCTGCTTCTGTTTCTGCTTCTTCTGCATCATCTCTTTCGGCTTCTCCTGCTTCTGCTTCATGTGCTTCTCCTGCTTCTCTTTCTGCTTCTCATTCCGCTTCTGCTTCTCTTTCTGCTTCTGCTTCTCCTCCTTCTCCTTCTCCTACTTCTGCTTCTCCTTCAGCTTCTGCTTCTCCTGCTTCTCCTTCTGCATCTCCTTCTGCTTGTGCTTGTCCTTATGCTTCTTCTGCTTATGCTTCTCCTTCTCCTTCTCCTTCTTTTGCTTCTCCTTTTGCTTCTGCTTCTTCTGCTTTTCCTGCTTCTCAATCTGCTTCTGCTTCTTCTGCTTCTCCTGCTTCTCCTTCTGCATCTTCTTCTGCTTCTGCTTCTCCTTCTCCTTCTTCTGCTTCTCCTTCTGCTTCTTCTTCTGCTGCTTTACCTGCCCCCTCACAAATGCTTCTCCTTCTGCTTCTCC
>NW_012295855.1:0-4982 GCF_000151885.1 Dipodomys ordii
TCTCCTGCTTCTCCTTCGTCTGCTTCCCCTCCTTCTCTTTCTGCTCCTCCTACTGTATCTGCTTCTCCTTCTGCTTCTGCTTCATTGTCCATCTCCTTTTTCTTCTTCTTCTGCTTCTCCTGTTTCTACATCTCCTGCTTCTCCTTCTGCCGCTCTTTCTGCTTCTCCTGCTGCTTTTCCTTCTCCTGCTCCTTCTTCTGCATCTCCTTCTGTTTCTCCTTCTACTTCTCCTTCTCGTTCTTCTGCTTTTCCTTCTGCTTCTCCTTCTGCTTCTGCATCTTCTGCTTTTCTGCTACTGCCTCTGCTTCTTCTGTTTCTTCTGCTTCTCCTGCTTTTGCTTCTCTTTCTGCTTCTGCTTCGCCTTCTGCTTCTCCAGGTTCTGCTTCTCCTGCTTCTGCTTCTTCTGCTTCTTCTGCTTCTGTTTCTTCTTCTTCTTCTTCTTCTTCTTCTTCTTCTTCTTCTTCTTCTTCTTCTTCTTCTTCTTCTTCTTCTTCTTCTTCTTCTTCTTCTTCTTCTTCTTCTTCTTCTTCTTCTTCTTCTTCTTCTTCTTCTTCTTCTTCTGCTTCTGCTTTTCCTGTTTCTTCTGCTTCTCCTTCTCCTTCTTCTGCTTCTCTTTCTGCTTCTTCTTCTGCTTCTTCTGATTCTCCAACTTCTCCTTCTTCTTCTCCTTCTGTTTCTGCTTCTCTTTCAGCTTCTGCATCTCCTTCTGCTTCACCTTCTGCTGCTCTTTCTCCTTCTTCTGTTTTTCGATCTGCTTCTGCTTCTTATGCTTCTTCTTTAGCTTCTGCTTCTGCTTCTCCTGCTTCTGCTTCTTATGCTTCTACTGCTTATTCTTCTCTTTCTGCTTCTGCTTCTCCTGCTTGTTTTTCTGATTCTTCTGCTGCTTCTCCTTCTGCTGCTTCTTCTACTTCTCCTTCTGCTTCTCTTTTTGCTTCTCCTTCTGCTTCTGCTTCTCCTTCTGCTTCTGCTCTTCTTCTTCTGTTTTTTTGCTTCTGTTTCTTCTTCAGTTTCTTCTGATTCTACTTCTGCTTCTCCTTCTTCTCCTCTTTCTGCTTCTACTTCTGCTTCTTCTGATTCTCCTGCTTCTACTTCTTGTTCTCCTTCTGTTTCTGCTTCGCTTTCTGCTTCTGCTTCTGTTGCTCCTTCTCCTTCTTCTTCTTCTTCTGCTTCTCCTGCTGCTTCTTCTTCTGCTTCTTCTTCTTTTTCTGTTTCTTCTTCTTCTTCTTCAGCTTCTGCTTCTTCTGCTTCTCCTTTTGCTTCTGCTTCTCCGTCTGTTTCTGCTTCTGCTCTTCTCCTTCTTCTCTTTCTTCTGCTTCTGCTTCTCCTGCTTCTTCTTCTTCTGCTTCTCCTACTTCTCTTTCTGCTTCTCCGTCTCATTCTCCTTCTCCTTCAATTTCTCCTTCTTGTGCTTCTCATTCTGCTTCTGCTTCTGCTTCTCCTGCTTCTGCTTCTTCTGTTACTCCTTCTTCTTCTCCTTCTGCTTCTCTTTCTGCTTCTGATTCTCCTTCTGCTCCTCCTACTCCTAATCCTTCTCTTTCTCCTTCTTCTTCTTCTGCTTCTCGTTCTGCTTCTGCTTCTTCTGCTTGTTCTGTTTCTTCTGCTTCTGCTTTTCTAGCTTCTGCTGCTTCTGATTCTCCTTCTGCTTCAGGTTCTCCTTCTGCTTCTTGGGCTTCTTCTGTTTCTTCTGCTTCTGCTTCTCCTGCTACAGCTTCTTCTGCTTCTCTTTCTGCTTCTCCTTCTGCTTCTGCTTCTCCTTCTGCTCCTTCTCTTTCTTCTGTTTCTTCTTCTTCTTCTGCTTCTCCCGCTTCTGCTTCTTCTGCTTCTCCTGCTTGTCCTTCTCCTTCTGCTTCTCCTTCTCCTTCTTCTCCTTCTCTTTCTGCTTCTGCTTCTTCTGATTCTCCAACGTCTCCTTCTTCTTCTCCTTCTGTTTCTGCTTCTCTTTCTGCTTCTGCATATCCTTCTGCTTCACATTCTGCTGCTCTTTCTCCTTCTTCTGTTTCTCCCTCTGCTTCTGCTTCTTATGCTTCTTCTTTATCTTCTGCTTCTGCTTCTCCTGCTTCTGCTTCCTATGCTTCTACTGCTTCTTCTGCTTCTGCTTCTTCTGCTTCTACTTCTCTTTGTGCTTCTGCTTCTCCTGCTTGTTTTTCTGCTTCTTCTGCTGCTTCTCCTTCTGCTGCTTCTTCTACTTCTCCTTCTGCTTCTCTTTTTGCTTCTCCTTCTGCTTCTTCTTCTGCTTCTTCTGTTTCTCCTGCCTGAATTTCTGGTTCTATTTCTTCTGCTGCTTCTTCTTCTGCTTCTACTTCTGCTTCTAATTCTGCTTCTTCTGCTTCTTCTCTTTCGGCTTCTCCTGCTTCTGCTTCTTGTGCTTCTCCTGCTTCTCTTTCTGCTTCTCATTCCGCTTCTGCTTCTCCTTCTGCTTCTCCTCCTTCTCCTTCTCCTACTTCTGCTTCTCCTTCAGCTTCTGCTTCTTCTGCTTCTCCTGCTTCTCCTTCTGCATCTCCTTCTGCTTGTGCTTCTCCTTATGCTTCTTCTTCTGCCTCTACTTCTCCTTCTCCTTCTTTTGCTTCTCCTTTTGCTTCTGCTTCTTCTGCTTTACCTGCTTCTCTTTCTTCTTCTCCTTCTGCTTCTCCTTCTGTTTCTCCTTCTCCTTCTGCTTCTCCTTCTGTTTCTCCTGCTTCTCGTTCTGCTTATGCTACTCCTTCTGCTTCTCGTTCTGCTTATGCTACAATTGCTACTGCTTCTACTTCTTCTGTTTCTTCTGCTTCTCCTTCTGCTTTTGATTTTCTTTCTGCTTCTGCTTCTCCTTCTGCTTCTCCAGATTCTGCTTCTTCTGCTTCTGCTTCTTCTCCTTCTTCTGTTTCTTCTGTTTCTGCTTCTCCTGCTTCTGCTTCTCTTGCTTCTCGTTCTGCTTCTCCTTCTCCTTCTTCTTCTGCTTCTCCTTCTGCTTCTGCTTCTCCTTCTGCTTCTGCTCTTCTTTTTCTTCTGTTTCTTATGCTTCTGTTTCTTCTGCTTCTTCTTCTTCTGTTTTTTCTGATTCTACTTCTCCTCTTTCTGCTTCTACTTCTGCTTCTTCTGATTCTCCTGCTTCTCCTTATTGTTCTCCTTCTTTTTCTGCTTCTCTTTCTGCTTCTGCTTCTCCTTCTGCTGCTCCTTCTCCTTTTCCTTCTTCTCCTTCTCCCACTGCTTCTGCTTCTGCTTCTTTTGCTTCTCCTGCTTCTCTTCCTCCTTCTCCTTCTGCTTCTGCTTCTCCTTCTGCTTCTGCTTCTGCTCTTCTCCTTCTTCTGTTTCTTTTGCTTCTGATTCTTCTGCTTCTTCTTCTTCTGTTTCTACTTCTGCTTCTCCTTCTCTTTCTGCTTCTACTTCTGCTTCTTCTGATTTTCCTCCTTCTCTTTCTTGTTCTCCTTCTGTTTCTGCTTCTCTTTCTGCTTCTGATTCTCCTTCTACTGCTCCTTCTCCTTCTCCTTTTTCTGCCTCTCCCACTGCTTCTGTTTCTGCTTCTTTTGCTTATTCTTTTTCTCCTCTTCTGCTTCACCTGGTTCTGCTTCTTCTGCTTCTACTGCTTCTCCTTATGCTTCTCCTTCTTCTTCTTCTTCTTCTTCTTCTTCTTCTTCTTCTTCTTCTTCTTCTTCTTCTTCTTCTTCTTCTTCTTCTTCTTCTTCTCCTTCTTCTTCTCTTTCTTTTGTTTCTGTTTTCCTGCTTCTTCTGCTTCTCCTGCTTCTCTTTCTGTTTTCCTTCTGTTTCTGCTTCTCCTTCTGCTTCTGCTTCTTCTCCTTCTCTTGTTTCTTCTACTTCTGCTTCTCCTGCTTCTGCTTCTCCTGCTTCTCGTTCTCCTGCTTCTCGTTCTACTTCCCTTTCTGCTTCTCTTTCTGCTTCTCTTTCTCCTTCTTCTGCTTCTCCTTCTGCTTCTTCTTCTCCTTCTGATTCTGCTTCCGCTTCAATTTCTCCTTCTGCTTCTCAATCTGCTTCTGCGTCTTCTGTTTCTTCTGCTTCTGCTTCTCCAGCTTCTCCTACTTCTCTTGCTGCTTCTCCTTCTGCGTCTCTTTCTACTTTTGCTTATCCTTTTTCTTCTCCTACCCCTAATCCTTCTCTTTCGCCTTCGACGTCTTCTTCTTCTGCTTCTCCTGCTGCTTCTGCTTCTGCTTATTCTACTATTTCTGTTTGTTCTGCTTCTGCTTCAGATTGTGCTTCTTCTGTTTCTCCTGCTTCAGATTCTGCTTCTGCTTATTCGGCTTCTCCTGTTTCTTCTGCTTCTGCTTCTCCTGCTTCTTCTGCTTCTCCTGCTTCTCTTTTGCTTCTCCTTCTGCTTTTGCTTCTCCTTCTGCTTCTGCTTTTCCTTCTGCTTCTGCTTCTGCTCTTCTCCTTCTTCTGTTTCTTATGCTTCTGTTTCTTCTTCTTCTTCTTCTTCTTCTTCTTCTTCTTCTTCTTCTTCTTCTTCTTCTTCTTCTTCTGTTTCTTCTGATTCTACTTCTGCTTCTCGTTCTTCTCCTCTTTCTGCTTCTACTTCTGCTTCTTCTGCTTCTCCTTCTTGTTCTCCTTCTGTTTCTGATTCTCTTTCTGCTTCTGCTTCTCCTTCTGCTTCTCCTTCTCCTTTTCCTCTTCTGCTTCTCCCACTGCTTCTGCTTCTGCTTCTTTTGCTTATTCTTTTTCTTCTGCTTCTGCTTCTCCTGCTTCTGCTTCTTCTGCTTCTACTGCTTCTCCTCATGCTTCTCCTTATGCTTCTCCTTATGCTGATGCTTCTTCTTCTTCTTCGTCTTCTTCTTCTTCTTCTTCTTCTTCTTCTTCTTCTTCTTCTTCTTCTTCTTCTTCTTCTTCTTCTTCTCCTTCTCTTTCTTCTGCTTATGATTTTCCTGCTTCTTCTGCTTCTACTGCTTCTCTTTCTGCTTCTCATTCTGCTTCTGCTTCTCCTAATGCTTCTCCTATTGCTTCTGCTGCTCTTCCTTCTCCTTCTCCTACTTCTACTTCTTCTTCTGCTTCTGCTTCTT
>NW_012295856.1:0-2500 GCF_000151885.1 Dipodomys ordii
CTTCTTCTTCTCTTTCTTTTGTTTCTGTTTTCCTGCTTCTTCTGCTTCTCCTGCTTCTCTTTCTGTTTTCCTTCTGTTTCTGCTTCTCCTTCTGCTTCTGCTTCTTCTCCTTCTTCTGTTTCTTCTGCTTCTGCTTCTCCTGCTTCTGCTTCTCCTGCTTCTCGTTCTACTTCCCTTTCTGCTTCTCTTTCTGCTTCTCTTTCTCCTTCTTCTGCTTCTCCTTCTGCTTCTTCTTCTCCTTCTGATTCTGCTTCCGCTTCAATTTCTCCTTCTGCTTCTCAATCTGCTTCTGCGTCTTCTGTTTCTTCTGCTTCTGCTTCTCCAGCTTCGCCTACTTCTCTTGCTGCTTCTCCTTCTGCGTCTCTTTCTGCTTTTGCTTATCCTTTTGCTTCTCCTACTCCTAATCCTTCTCTTTCGCATTCGACGTCTTCTTCTTCTGCTTCTCCTGCTGCTTCTGCTTCTGCTTATTCTACTATTTCTGTTTGTTCTGCTTCTGCTTCAGATTGTGCTTCTTCTGTTTCTCCTGCTTCAGATTCTTCTTTTGCTTATTCGGCTTCTCCTGTTTCTACTACTTCTGCTTCTCCTGCTTCTTCTGCTTCTCCTGCTTCTCTTTTGCTTCTCCTTCTGCTACTGCATCTCCTTCTGCTTCTGCTTCTTGTCCTTCTCCTTTTTCTTCTGCTTCTCCTGTTTCTATATCTCCTGCTTCTCCTTCTGCTGCTCTTTCTGCTTCTCTTGCTGCTTTTCCTTCTCCTGCTCCTTCTTCTGCTTCTCTTTCTGCTTCTCCTTCTGTTTCTCCCTCTACTTCTCCTTCTCGTTCTTCTGCTTTTCCTTCTGCTTCTCCTTCTGCTTCTACATCTTCTGCTTCTTCTGCTACTGCCTCTGCTTCTTCTGTTTCTTCTGCTTCTCCTTCTGCTTTTGCTTCTCTTTCTGCTTCTGCTTCGCCTTCTGCTTCTCCAGGTTCTGCTTCTTTTGCTTCTCCTGCTTCTCCTTCTGCTTCAGGTTCTGCTTCTGCTTCTTCGGCTTCTTCTGCTTCTGCTTCTCCTGCTGCTGCTTCTTTTGCTTCTCCTGCCTCTCTTTCTGCTTTTCCTTCTGTTTCTGCTTCTCCTTCTGCTTCTGCTTCTTCTCCTTCTTCTGTTTCTTCTGTTTCTGCTTCTCCTGATTCTGCTTCTCCTGCTTCTCGTTCTGCTTCTCTTTGTGCTTCTCTTTCTGCTTCTCCTTCTCCTACTTCTGCTTCTACTTCTGCTTCTGCTTCTCCTTCTGCTCTGCTTCAATTTCTCCTTCTGCTTCTCATTCTGCTTCTGCGTCTTCTGTTTATTCTGCTTCTTCTGCTTCTGCTTCTCCAGCTTCTTCTACTTCTCGTGCTGCTTCTCCTTCTGCGTCTCTTTCTGCTTCTGCTTATCCTTTTGCTTCTCCTACTCCTAATCCTTCTCTCTCGCCTTCTCCATCTTCTTCTTCTGCTTCTCCTGCTGCTTCTGCTTCTGCTTATTCTACTATTTCTGTTTCTTCTGCTTCAGATTGTGCTTGTTCTGTATCTCCTTCTGCTTCAGATTCTGCCTCTGCTTCTTCGGCTTCTCCTGTTTCTTCTGCTTATGCTTCTCCTGCTTCTTCTTCTTCTACTTCCCCTCCTTCTCTTTCTGCTTCTCCTTTTGTTTCTGCTTCTCCTTCTGCTTCTGCTTCTTGTCCTTCTCCTGTTTCTTCTGCTTCTGCTTCTCCTGTTTCTGCATCTCCTGCTTCTCCTTCTGCTGCTCTTTATGCTTCTCCTGCTGCTTTTCCATCTCCTGCTCCTTCTTCTGCTTCTTTTTCTGCTTCTCCTTCTGTTTCTCCTTCTCCTTCTCGTTCTTCTGCTTTTCCTTCTGCTTCTCCTTCTGCATCTTCTGCTTCTTCTGCTACTGCCTCTGCTTCTTCTGTTTCTTCTGCTTCTCCTTATGCTTTTCCTTCTGCTTTTGCTTCTCTTTCTGCTTCTGCTTCTCCTGCTTCTCCAGATTCTGCTTCTTCTGCTTCTCCTGCTTCTCCTTCTGCTTCAGGTTCTGCTTCTGCTTCTTCGGCTTCTTCTGCTTCTGCTTCTCCTGCTGCTGCTTCTTCTGCTTCTCCTGCTTCTCTTTCTGCTTTTCCTTCTGTTTCTGCTTCTCCTTCTTCTTCTGCTTCTTCTCCTTCTTCTGTTTCTTCTGCATCTGCTTCTCCTGCTTCTGCTTCATCTGCTTCTCGTTCTGCTTCTCTTTCTGCTTCTCTTTCTGCTTCTCCTTCTCCTTCTACTTCTTCTGCTTCTCCTTCGGCTTCTGCTTCTCCTTCTGCTTCTGCTTCTGCTTCAATTTCTCCTTCTGCTTCTTCTTCATTTCTCCTTCTGCTTCTTATTCTGCTTCTGCGTCCTCTGTTTCTTCTGCTTCTCCTGCTTCTGCTTCTCCTGCTTCTCTTCCTTCTCGTGCTGCTTCTCCTTCTGCGTCTCTTTCTGCTTCTGCTTCTCCTTCTTCTTCTGCTTCTGCTCTTCTCCTTCTTCTGTTTC
>NW_012295857.1:0-4980 GCF_000151885.1 Dipodomys ordii
GCTTCTTATTCTGCTTCTGCTCCTCCTACTCATAATCCTTCTCTTTCTCCTTCTTCTTCTGCTTCTCATCTGCTTCTGCTTCTTCTGCTTGTTCAGTTTCTTCTGCTTCTGCTTTTCCAGCTTCTGCTGCTTCTGCTTCTCCTTCTGCTTCAGGTTCTCCTTCTGATTCTTCGGCTTCTTCTGTTTCTTCTTCTTCTGCTTCTCCTGCTACTGCTTCTTCTGCTTCTCTTTCTGCTTCTACTTCTGCTTCTGCTTCTCCTTCTGCTCCTTCTCCTTCTTCTATTTCTTCTTCTTCTTCTGCTTCTCGCGCTTCTGCTTCTTCTGCTTATCCTGATTGTCCTTCTCCTTCTGCTTCTCCTTCTCCTTCTTCTGCTTCTCTTTCTGCTTCTGCTTCTTCTGATTCTCCAACTTCTCCTTCTTCTTCTCCTTCTGTTTCTGCTTCTTTTATCCTTCTGCATCTCCTTCTGCTTCACCTTCTGCTGCTCCTTCTCCTTCTTCTGTTTCTCCCTCTGCTTCTGCTTCTTATGCTTCTTCTTTTTCCTCTGGTTCTGCTTCTCCTGCTTCTGTTTCTTTTGCTTCTACTGCTTCTTCTTCTTCTTCTGCTTCTTCTGCTTCTACTTCTCTTCCTGCTTCTGCTTCTCGTGCTTGTTTTTCTGCTTCTTCTGCTGTTTTTTCTACTTCCCCTTCTGCTTCTCTTTTGGCTTCTTCTGCTTCTGCTTCTTCTGTTTCTGCTGCCTGAATTTCTGGTTCTACTTCTTCTGCTGCTTCTCCTTCTGCTTCTGCTTCTCCTTCTGCTTCTGTTTCTGCTTCTTCTCTTTCGGCTTCTCCTGCTTCTGCTTCTTGTCCTCCTCCTGCTTCTCTTTCTGATTCTCATTCTGCTTCTGCTTCTCCTTCTGCTTCTGCTTCTCCTCCTTCTCCTCCTACTTCTGTTTCTCCTTCAGCTTCTGCTTCTTCTGCTTCTCCTGCTTCTCCTTCTGCATCTCCTTCTGCTTGTGCTTGTCCTTATGCTTCTTCTTCTGCCTCTGCTTCTCCTTCTCCTTCTTTTGCTTCTCCTTTTGCTTCTGCTTCTTCTGCTTTTCCTGCTTCTCCTTCTGCTTCTGCTTCTTCTGCTTCTCCTTCTGCATCTTCTTCTGCTTCTGCTTCTCCTTCTCCTTCTTCTGCTTCTCCTTCTGATTCTCCTTCTGCTTCTTCTTCTTCTGCTTTACCTGCTTCTCTTTCTGCTTCTCCTTCTGTTTCTCCTTCTCCTTCTTGTTCTTCTGCTTTTCCTTCTGCTTCTGCTACAACTGCTACTGCTTCTACTTCTTCTGTTTCTTCTGCTTCTCCTTCTGCTTTTGATTCTCTTTCTGCTTCTGCTTCTCCTTCTGCTTCTCATTCTGCTTCTCCAGATTCTGATTCTTCTGCTTCTCCTGCTTCTCCTTCTGCTTCAGGTTCTGCTTCTGCTTCTTCGGATTCTTATGCTTCTGCTTCTCCTGCTTCTGCTTCTTCTGCTTCCCCTCCTTCTCTTTCTGCTTCTCCTTCTGCTTCTGCTTCTTGTCCTTCTCCTGTTTCTTCTGCTTGTTCTTCTCCTGTTTCCGCATTTCCAGCTTCTCCTTCTGCTGCTCTTTCCTTTTCTCCTGCCGCTTTTCCTTCTACTGCTCCTTCTTCTGCTTCCCTTTCTGCTTCTACTCCTATTTCTCCTTCTCCTTCTAGTTCTTCTGCTTTTCCTTCTGCTTCTCCTTCTACTTCTGAATCTTCTGCTTCTTCTGATACTGCCTCTGGTTCTTCTGTTTCTTCTGCTTCTCCTTCTGCTTTTGCTTCTATTTCTGCTTCTGCTTCTCCTTCTGCTCCAGATTCTGCTTCTTCTGCTTCTCCTGCTTCTCCTTCTGCTTCAGGTTCTGCTTTTTCTTTTTCGGCTTCTTCTGCTTCTGCTTCTTCTGCTGCTGCTTCTTCTGCTTCTCCTGCCTCTCTTTCTGCTTTTCCTTCTGTTTCTGCTTCTCCTTCTGCTTCTTCCCCTTCTTCTGTTTCTTCTGCTTCGGCTTCTCCAGCTTCTGCTTTTCCTACTTCTCTTTCTGCTTCTCCTTCTGCTTCTGCTCCTCCTTCTGCTTCTGCTCCTTCTATTTCTTCTGTTTCTTCTTCTTCTGCTTCTCCCGCTCTGCTTCTTCTGCTTTCCTGCTTCTCGTTCTGCTTCTCTTCGTCGGCTTCTCTTTCTACTTCTCCTTCTGCTTCTTCTGATTCTGCTTCTTCTCCTTCTTCTTCTCCTTCTGCTTCTGCTTCTTCTGCTTCTCCTGCTACTCCTTCTGCATCTCCTTCTGCTTGTGCTTTTCCTTCTGCTTCTTCTTCTGCTTCTGCTTCTCCTTCTTCTGCTTCTCCGTCTGTTTCTGCTTCTTCTGTTTTTCCTGCTTCTCCTTCTGCTTCTCATTCTTCTTCTCCTTCTGTTTCTCCTTGTCGTTATTCTGCTATTCCTTCTCCTTTTCTATCTGCTTCTGCATCTTCAGGTTCTTCTGCTACTGCTTCTGCTTCTGCTTCTTCTGTTTCTTCTGCTTCTCTTTCTGCTTCTCCTTCTGCTTTTGCTTCTCTTTCTGCTTCTGCTTCTCCTTCTGCTTCTCCTTCTTCTCCAGATTCTGCTTCTTCTGCTTCTCCTGCTTCGCCTTCTGCTTCAGGTTCTGCTTCTGCTTCTTCAGCTTCTTCTGCTTCTATTTCTGCTTCTCCTTCTGTTACTGCTTCTCTTTCTGCTTCTGCTTCTTATCCTTCTTCTATTTCTTTTGATTCTGCTTCCCCTGCTTCTGCTTCTCCTGATTCTCCTTCTGTTTCTCTTTATGCTTCTCCTTCTGCTTCTCCTTCTTCTGCTTCTACTTCTGCTTCTGCTTCTCCTTCTGCTGCTCTTTCTGCTTCTCCTGCTGCTTTTCCTTCTCCTGCTCCTTCTTCTGCTTCTCTTTCTGCTTCTCCTTCTGTTTCTCCTACTCCTTCTCCTTCTCGTTCTTCTGGTTTTCCTTCTGCTTCTCCTTCTGCTTCTGCATCTTCTGCTTCTTCTGGTACTGCCTCTGCTTCTTCTGTTTCTTCTGCTTCCCCTTCTGCTTCTCCTTCTGCTTTTGCTTCTCTTTCTGCTTCTGCTTCTCCTTCTGCTTCTCCAGATTCTGATTCTTCTGCTTCTCCTTCTGCTTCAGGTTCTGCTTCTGCTTCTTCGGCTTCTTCTGCTTCTGCTTCTCCTGCTGCTGCTTCTTCTGCTTCTCCTGCTTCTCTTTCTGCTTTTCCTTCTGTTTCTGCTTCTCCTTCTGCTTCTTCCCCTTCTTCTGTTTCTTCTGCTTCGGCTTCTCCAGCTTCTGCTTCTCCTGCTTCTCGTTCTGCTTCTCTTTCTGCTTCTCT
The DNA here is from genome assembly GCF_000151885.1 of Dipodomys ordii. Lineage (NCBI taxonomy): Eukaryota > Metazoa > Chordata > Mammalia > Rodentia > Heteromyidae > Dipodomys > Dipodomys ordii. Next base: position 3,343 of record NW_012295857.1, read on the forward strand.
TTCTCCTTCTCCTTGTGCTTCGCCTTCTTCTGCTTCTTCTGCTTCTGCTTCTCCTTCTGCTTCTGCTTCTGCTTCAATTTCTCCTTCTGCTTCTCATTCTCCTTCTGCGCCTTCTGTTTCTTCTGCTTCTCCTGCTTCTTCTTCTCCTGCTACTCCTACTTCTCGTGCTGCTTCTCCTTCTGCGTCTCTTTCTGGTTCTGCTTATCCTTTTGCTTCTCCTACTCCTAATCCTTCTCTTTCACCTTCTCCTTCTTCTTCTTCTGCTTCTCGTGGTGCTTCTGCTTCTGCTTATTCTACTATTTCTGTTTCTTCTGCTTCTGCTTCAGATTGTGCTTCTTCTGTTTCTCCTTCTGCTTCAGATTCTGCTTCTGCTTCTTCAGCTTCTCCAGTTTCTTCTGCTTCTGCTTCTCCTGCTTATTCTGCTTCTCCTGCTTCTCTTTCTGCTTCTCCTTCTGCTTCTGCTTTTCCTTCTGCTTCTGCTCTTCTTCTTCTGTTTCTTTTGCTTCTCTTTCTTCTTCTTCTCTTCTCTTCTTCTTCTTCTTCTCTTCTTCTGTTCTTCTGATTCTACTTCTGCTTCTCCTTCTTCTACTTCTCTTTCTGTTTCTACTTCTGCTTCTTCTGATTATCCTGCTTCTCCTTTTTTTCTCCTTCTGTTTCTGCTTCTCTTTCTGCTTCTGCTTCTCCTTCTGCTGCTCCTTCTCCTTCTCCTTCTTCTGCTTCTCCCACTGCTTCTGCTTCTTTTGCTTATTCTATTTCTTCTGCTTCTCCTGCATCTACTGCTTCTCCTTATGCTTCTCCTTATGCTTCTCCTTATGCTTCTCCTTATGCTTCTCCTTATGCTTCTCCTTATGCGTCTCCTTATGCTTCTTCTTCTTCTTCTTCTTCTTCTTCTTCTTCTTCTTCTTCTTCTTCTTCTTCTTCTTCTTCTTCTTCTTCTTCTTCTTCTTCTTCTTCTTCTTCTTCTTCTTCTTCCTCTTCTTCTTCTTCTCTTTCTTCTGCTTCTCCTGGTTTTTCTGCTTCTACTGCTTCTCTTTTTGCTTCTCATTCTGCTTCTGCTTCTCCTATTGCTTCTGCTGCCCTTCCTTCTCCTTCTCTTTCTCCTACTTCTGTTTCTCCTTCAGCTTCTGCTTCTTCTGCTTCTCCTTCTGCTTCTGCTTCTCCTTCTGCTGCTTTTTCTGCTTCTGCTTCTCATTCTTCTGCTTCTCCTTCTGATTCTCCTTCTGCATCTCCTTCTCTTTCTGCTCCTTCTCCTTCTTCTGCTTCTCCCTCTGATTCTGCTTCTTTTGCTTATTCTTCTTCTTCTGCTTCTGCTACAACTGCTTCTGCTTCTTCTGCTTCTACTGCTTCTCCTTATGCTTCTCCTTCTCCTCCTTCTCCTCCTCCACCTTATTCTTTTTCTTTTTCTTCATCTTCTTCTTCTTCTTCTACTACATCTTCTTCTTCTTCTTCGTCTTCTTCTCTATATTCTGCTTCTGCTATTCATGCTTCTTCTGCTTCTACAGCTTCTCATGCTGCTTCTAATTCTGCTTCTGATTCTCCTACTGCTTCTACTATTTCATCCGCGGCTCTTCCTTCACCTACTTCGACTTATCCATTCTGCTTCAGCTTCTTTTGCTTCACCTGCTTCTCCTACTGAAT
>NW_012295858.1:0-4979 GCF_000151885.1 Dipodomys ordii
TTCTTCTGCTTCTTCTTCTTTTTCTGCTTTTTCAGTTTTTTCGGGTTCAGCTTCTGCTTCTTCTGCTTCTCCTTCTGCTTCTGTTTCTCCTTCTGCTTCTGCTCTTCTCCTTCTTCTGTTTCTTCTGCTTCTGCTTCTCCTGCTTCTCCTTCTTCTGCTTCTCCTACTTCTCCTTCTGCTTCTCCGTCTCATTCTCCTTCTACTTCAATTTCTCCTTCTTGTGCTTCTCATTCTGCTTCTGCTTCTGCTTCTCCTGCTTCTGCTTCTTCTGTTTCTCCTTCTGCTTCTCCTTCTGCTTCTCTATCTGCTTCTAATTCTGCTTCTGCTCCTCCTACTCCTAATCCTTCTCTTTCTCCTTCTTATTCTTCTGCTTCTCGTTCTGCTTCTGCTTCTTCTGCTTGTTCTGTATCTTCTGCTTCTGCTTTTCCAGCTTCTGATGCTTCTGCTTCTCCTTCTGCTTCAGGTTCTCCTTCTGCTTCTTCAGCTTCTTCTGTTTCTTCTGCTTCTGCTTCTCCTGCAACTGCTTCTTCTGCTTCTGTTTCTATTTCTGCTTCTCCTTCTGCTTTTGCTTCTCCTTCTGCTCCTTCTCCTTCTTCTGTTTCTTCTTCTTCTTCTGCTTCTCCCGCTTCTGCTTCTTCTGCTTCTCCTGATTGTCCTTCTGCTTCTGCTTCTCCTTCTCCCTCTTCTGCTTCTCTTTCTGCTAATGCTTCTTCTGATTCTCCAACTTCTCCTTCTGTTTCTGCTTCTCTTTCTGCATCTGCATCTCCTTCTGCTTCACCTTCTGCTGCTCCTTCTCCTTCTTCTGTTTCTCCCTCTGCTTCTATTTCTGCTTCTTATGCTTCTTCTTTTTCTTCTGCTTCTGCTTCTCCTGCTTCTGCTTCTTATGCTTCTACTGCTTCTTCTTCTGGTTCTGCTTCTTCTGCTTCTACTTCTCTTTCTGCTTCTGCTTCTCCTGCTTGTTTTTCTGCTTCTTCTGCTGCTTCTCCTTCTGCTGCTTCTTTTACTACTCCTTGTGCTTCTCTTTTTGCTTCTCCTTCTGCTTCTGCTTCTTCTGTTTCTCCTGCCTGAATTTCTGGTTCTACTTCTTCTGCTGCTTCTCCTTCTGATTCTGCTTCTCCTTCTGCTAATGTTTCTGCTTCTTCTGCTTCTTCCCTTTCGGCTCTCCTGCTTCTGCTTCTTGTCGTTCTCCTGCTTCTCTTTCTGCTTCTCATTCTGCTTCTGCTTCTCCTTCTGCTTCTCCTCCTTCACCTTCTCCTACTTCTGCTTCTCCTTCAGCTTCTGCTTCTTCTGCTTCTCCTGCTTCTCCTTCTGCACCTCCTTCTGCTTGTGCTTGTCCTTATGCTTCTGCTTCTGCTTCTCCTTCTCCTTCTTTTGCTTCTCCTTTTGCTTCTGCTTCTTCTGCTTTTCCTGCTTCTCCTTCTGCTTCTGCTTCTTCTGCTTCTCCTTCTGCATCTTCTTCTGCTTCTGCTTCTCCTTCTTCTGCTTCTCCTTCTTATTCTCCTACTGCTTGTCCTTCTGTTTCCCTTCTCCTTCTTGTTCTTCTGCTTTTCCTTCTGCTTCTCGTTCTGCTTCTGCTACAACTGCTACTGATTCTACTTCTTCTGTTTCTTCTGCTTCTCCTTCTGCTTTTGATTCTCTTTCTGCTTCTGCTTCTCCTTTTGCTTCTCCTTCTGCTTCTCCAGATTCTGCTTCTTCTGCTTCTCCTGCTTCTCCTTCTGCTTCAGGTTCTCCTTCTGCTTCTTCACATTCTTATGCTTCTGCTTCTCCTGCTTCTGCTTCTTCTGCTTTCCCTCCTTCTCTTCCTGCTTCTCCTTCTGTTTCTGCTTCTCCTTCTGCTTCTGCTTCTTGTCCTTCTTGTGTTTCTTCTGCTTCTGCTTCTCAAGTTTCTGCATCTCCTGCTTCTCATTCTGCTGCTCTTTCTGCTTCTCCTGCTGCTTTTCCTTCTCCTGCTCCTTCTTCTGCTTCTCTTTCTGCTTCTCCTTCTGTTTCTCCTACTCCTTCTCCTTCTCGTTCTTCTGCTTTTCCTTCTGCTTCTCCTTCTGCTTCTGCATCTTCTGCTTCTTCTGCTACTGCCTCTGCTTCTTCTGTTTCTTCTGCTTCCCCTTCTGCTTCTCCTTCTGCTTTTGCTTCTCTTTCTGCTTCTGCTTCTCCTTCTGCTTCTCCAGATTCTGCTTCTTCTGCTTCTCCTGCTTCTCTTTCTGCTTCAGGTTCTGCTTCTGCTTCTTCGGCTTCTTCTGCTTCTGCTTCTCCTGCTGCTGCTTCTTCTGCTTCTCCTGCTTCTCTTTCTGCTTTTCCTTCTGTTTCTGCTTCTCCTTCTGCTTCTGCTTCTTCTCCTTCCTATGTTTCTTCTGCTTCTGCTTCTCCTGCTTCTGCTTCTCCTGCTTCTCGTTGTGCTTCTCTTTCTGCTTCTCTTTCTGCTTCTCCTTCTCCTTCTTCTGCTTCTGCTTCTGCTTCTGCTTCTCCTTCTGCTTCTGCTTCTGCTTCAATTTCTCCTTCTGCTTCTCATTCTGCTTCTGCGTCTTCTGTTTCTTCTGCTTCTCCTGCTTCTGCTTCTCCTGCTTCTCCTACTTCTCGTGCTGCTTCTCCTTCTGCGTCTCTTTCTGCTTCTGCTTATCCTTTTGATTCTCCTACTCCTAATCCTTCTCTTTCGCCTTCTCCTTCTCCTTCTTCTGCTTCTCCTGCTTCTCCTTCTGCATCTTCTTCTGCTTCTGCTGCTTCTTCTGCTTCTGCTTCTTCTTCTGCTTCTCCCTCTGATTCTGCTTCTTCTGCTTATTCTTTTTCTTCTGCTTCTCCTGCTTCTGCTTCTTCTGCTTCTTCTCCTTCTCCTTCTCCTTCTCCTTCTTCTTCTTCAGACATTTTCATAATCTTCTAGACTCTGCTTCTCTAGCTCGTCAGCATCTCATGCTACTCTTTCAGACTCTCCATCTGATTCTGACATTCCTTCTGACTCTGCTCTCTCGTCTCTGATTATTTACATCATCTCTCTCTCTCTCTCTCTCTCTCTCATCATCTCATCTCTCTCTCTCTCATCTGCATCTCTACATCTTCTGATTCTACTTCTACTTCTCCTTCTTCTCCTTCTCTTTCTCCTTTTACTTCTGCTTCTTCTGCTTCTCCTGCTTCTCCTTCTACATCTTCTTCTACTTCTACTTCTCCTTCTGCTGCTTCTCCTTCTGCTGCTTCTTTTGCTTCTGCTTCTCCTTCTGATTCTTCTGCTTCTCCTTCTGATTCTCCTTCTGCTTCTGCTTCTGTTTCTCCTTCTCCTTCTCGTTCTCCTGCTTTTCCTTCTACTTCTCCTTCTGCTTCTGCTGCAACTGCTACTGCTTCTGTTTCTTCTATTTCTTCTGCTTCTCCTTCTGCTTTTGATTCTCTTTCTGCTTCTGCTTCTCCTTCAGCTTGTCATTCTGCTTCTCCAGATTCTGCTTCTTCTGCTTCTCCTTCTGCTTCAGGTTCTGCTTCTGCTTCTGCTTCTTCGTATTCTTCTGCTTCTGCTCCTCCTTCTTCTGCTTTTCTGCTTTTCCTGCTTCTCTTTCTGCTTCCCCTTCTGCTTCTGCTTCTCCTTCTGCTTCTGCTCCTTCTCCTTCTTCTGTTTCTTCTTCTTCTGCTTCTCCCGCTTCTGCTTCTTCTGCTTCTCCTGCTTCTCGTTCTGCTTCTCTTCGTCGGCTTCTCTTTCTACTTCTGCTTCTCCCGCTTCTGCTTCTTCTCTTTAGTTCTTCTCCTTCTGCTTCTGCTTTTTCTGCTTCTCCTTCTGCATCTCCTTCTGCTTGTGCTTTTCCTTGTGCTTCTTCTTCTGCTTCTGCTTCTCCTTCTCCTTCTTCTGCTTCTCCGTCTGTTTCTGCTTCTTCTGCTTTTCCTGATTCTTTTTCTGCTTCTGCTTCTCCTTCTGTTTCTCCTTCTCCTTCTCGTTCTTCTGCTATTTCTTGTGCTTTTTTTCCGCTTCAAAATCTTCAGCTTCTTCTGCTACTGCTTCTGTATCTTCTGTTTCTTCTGCTTCTCCTTCTGATTTTGGTTCTCTTCCTGCTTCTGCTTCTCCTTCTGCTTCTGCAGATTCTGCTTCTTCTGCTTCTCCTGCTTCTCCTTCTGCTTCAGGTTATGCGTCTGCTTCTTCGGATTCTTATGCTTCTGCTTCTCCTGCTTCTGCTTCTTCTGCTTCCGCACCTTCTCTTTCTGCTTCTCCTTCTGTTTTTGCTTCTCCTTCTGCTACTGCTTCTTCTCCTTCTTCTGTTTCTTCTGCTTCTGCTTCTCCTGCTTCTGCTTCTCCTGCTTTCTCGTTCTGCTTCTCTTTCTGCTTTTTTTTCTGCTTCTCCTTCTCCTTCTTCTTCTGTTTCTTCTGATTCTACTTCTGCTTCTCCTTCTTCTCCTTCCCTTTCTGCTTCTTCTGATTCTCCTGCTTCTCCTTCTTGTTCTCCTTCTGTTTATGCTTCTCTTTCTGCTTCTGCTTCTCCTTCTGCTGCTCCTTCTCCTTCTCCTTCTTCTGTTTCTTCTTCTTCTGCTTCTCCCGCTGTGCTTCTTCTGCTTCTCCTGCCTCTCGTTCTGCTTGTCTTCGTCGGCTTCTCTTTCTATTTCTGCTTCTGCTTCTTCTGATTCTGATTCTTCTCCTTCTTCTTCTCCTTCTGCTTCTGCGTCTTCTGCATTTCCTGCTTCTCCTTCTGCATCTCCTTCTGCTATTGCTTTTCCTTCTGCTTCTTCTTCTGCTCCGGCTTCTCCTTCTCCTTCTTCTGCTTCTCCGTCTCCTTCTGTTTCTTCTGCTTTTCCTGCTTCTCCTTCTGCTTCTCCTTCTATTTCTCCTTCTCGTTCTTCTGCTATTCCTTCTGCTTCTCTTTCTGGTTCTGCATCTTCAGCTTCTTCTGCTACTGATTCTGCTTCTTCTGTTTCTTCTGCTTCTCCTTCTGCTTTTGCTTCTCGTTCTGCTTCTGCTTCTCCTTCTGGTTCTCCTTCTTCTTCACCAGATTCATCTTCTTCTGCTTCTCCAGCTTCTC
>NW_012295859.1:0-4979 GCF_000151885.1 Dipodomys ordii
TTCGGCTTCTGCTTCTTCTGCTTCTCGTGCTGCTTCTTCTTCTGCTTCTCCTGCTTCTCTTTCTGCTTTTCCTTCTGTTTCTGCTTCTCCTTCTGCTTCTGCTTCTTCTCCTTCTTCTCTTTCTTCTGCTTCTGCTTCTCCTGCTTCTGCTTCTCATGCTTCTCGTTCTGCTTCTCTTTCTGCTTCTCCTTCTCCTTCTCCTTCTTCTGCTTCTCCTTTTGCTTCTGCTTCTGCTTCAATTTCTCCTTCTACTTCTCCTACTGCTTCTGCGTCTTCTCTTACTTTTGCTTCTCCTGCTTCTGGTTCTCCAGCTTCTCCTACTTCTCGTGCTGCTTCTCCTTCTGCGTCTCTTTCTGCTTCTGCTTATCCTTTTGCTTCTCCTACTCCTAATCCTTCTCTTTCGCCTTCTCCTTCTTCTTCTTCTTCTTCTTCTTCTGCTTCTCCTGGTGCTTCTGCTTCTGCTTATTCTACTATTTCTGTTTCTTCTGCTTCTGCTTCAGATTGTGCTTCTTCTGTTTCTCCTTCTGCTTCAGATTCTGCTTCTGCTTCTTCGGCTTCTCCTGTTTCTTCTGCATCTGCTTCTCCTGCTTCTTCTGCTTCTCCTGCTTCTCTTTCTGCTTCTCCTTCTGCTTCTGCTTCTCCTTCTGCTTCTGCTTCTGCTCTTCTCCTTCTTCTGTTTCTTTTGCTTCTGTTTCTTCTGCTTCTTCATCATCTGTTTCTTCTGATTCTACTTCTGCTTCTCCTTCTTCTCCTTCTCTTTCTGCTTCTACTTCTGCTTCTTCTGATTCTCCTGCTTCTCCTTCTTATTCTCCTTCTGTTTCTGATTCTCTTTCTGCTTCTGCTTCTCCTTCTGCTGCTCCTTCTCCTTCTCCTTCTTCTGCTTCCCCCACTGCTTCTGCTTCTGCTTCTTTTGCTTATTCTCCTTCTTTTTCTTCTGCTTCTCGTTCTGCTTCTGCTTCTGCTTCTTCTGCTTGTTCTGTTTCTTCTGCTTCAGGTCCTGCTTCTGCTTCTTCGGCTTCTTCTGTTTGTTGTTCTTCTGCTTCTCCTGCTACTGCTTCTTCTCCTTCTCTTTCTGCTTCTCCTTCTGCTTCTGCTTCTCCTTCTGCTCCTTCTCCTTCTTCTGTTTGTTTTTCTTCTTCTTCTTCTTCTTCTTCTTCTTCTTCTTCTTCTTCTTCTTCTTCTTCTTCTTCTTCTTCTTCTTCTTCTTCTTCTTCTTCTTCTTCTTCTTCTTCATCTTCTTCTTCTGCTTCTTCTTCTTCTTCTGCTTCTTCTGCTTCTTCTGCTTCTCCCGCTTCTGCTTCTTCTGCTTCTCCTTCCTTTCCTCTGCTTTTGCTTTTTCTTCTCCTTCTTCTGCTTCTGCTTCTGCTTCTTCTGATTCTCCAACTTCTCCTTCTTCTTCTCCTTCTGTTTCTGCTTCTCTTTCTGCTTCTGCATCTCCTTCTGCTTCACCTTCTGCTGCTCCTTCTTCTGTCTCTCCCTCTGCTTCTGCTTCTGCTTCTTATGCTTCTTCTTTTTCTTCTGTTTCTGCTTCTCCTGCTTCTGCTTCTATGCTTGTACTGCTTCTTCTTCTGCTTCAGCTTCTTCTGCTTCTACTTCTCTTTCTATTTCTGCTTCTCCTGCTTGTTTTTCTGCTTCTTCTGCTGCTTCTCCTTCTGCTGCTTCTTCTACTTCTCCTTCTGCTTCTCTTTTTGCTTCTCCTTATGCTTCTGCTTCTTCTGTTTCTCCTGCCTGAATTTCTGGTTCTACTTCTTCTGCTGCTTCTCTTTCTGCTTCTGCTTCTACTTCTGCTTCTGTTTCTGCTTCTTCTGCTTCTTCTCTTTCGGCTTCTCCTGCTTCCGCTTCTTGTGCTTCTCCTGCTTCTCTTTCTGCTTCTCATTCCGCTTCTGCTTCTCTTTCTGCTTCTGCTTCTCCTCCTTCTCCTTCTCCTACTTCTGCTTCTCCTTCAGCTTCTGTTTTTCTGCTTCTCCTGCTTCTCCTTCTGCATCTCCTTCTGCTTGTGCTTGTCCTTATGCTTTTCTTCTGCTTCTGCTTCTCCTTCTCCTTCTTTTGCTTCTCCTTTTGCTTCTGCTTCTTCTGGTTTTCCTGTTTCTCCTTCTTCTCCTTCTGCATCTTCTTCTGCTTCTGCTTCTCCTTCTTCTGCTTCTCCTTCTGATTCTCCTTCTGCTTCTTCTTCTTCTGCTTTACCAGCCTCTCTTTCTGCTTCTCCTTCTGCTTCTCCTTCTGTTTCTCCTTCTCCTTCTTGTTCTTCTGCTTTTCCTTCTGCTTCTCCTTCTGCTTCTGCTACAACGGCTACTGCTTCTACTTCTTTTGTTTCTTCTGCTTCTCCTTCTGCTTTTGCTTCTCTTTCTGCTTCTGCTTCTCCTTCTGCTTCTCCGGATTCTGCTTCTTCTGCTTCTCCTGCTTCTCCTTCTGCTTCAGGTTCTGCTTCTGCTTCTTCGGCTTCTTCTACTTCTGCTTCTCCTGCTGCTGCTTCTTCTGCTTCTCCTGCTTCTGTTTCTGCTTTTCCTTCTGTTTCTGCTTCTCCTTCTGCTTCTTCTCCTTCTTCTGTTTCTTCTGCTTCTGCTTCTCCTGCTTCTGCTTCTCCTGCTTCTCGTTCTGCTTCTCTTTATGCTTTTCTTTCTGCTTCTCCTTCTCCTTCTCCTTCTTCTGCTTCTGCTTCTCCTTCTGCTTCTGCTTCAATTTCTCCTTCTGCTTCTCATTCTCCTTCTGCGTCTTCTGTTTCTTCTGCTTCTCCTTCTTCTGCTTCTCCTGCTTCTCCTACTTCTCGTGCTGCTTCTCCTTCTGCGTCTCTTTCTGCTTCTGCTTATCCTTTTGCTTCTCCTACTCCTAATCCTTCTCTTTCGCCTTCTCCTTCTTGTTCTTCTGCTTGTCCTGCTGCTTCTTCTTCTGCTTATTCTACTCTTTCTGTTTCTTCTGCTTCTGCTTAAGATTGTGCTTCTTCTGTTTCTCCTGCTTCAGATTCTGCTTCTGCTTCTTCGGCTTCTCCTGTTTCTTCTGCTTCTGCTTCTCCTGCTTCTTCTGCTCCTCCTGCTTCTCTTTCTCCTTCTCCTTCTGCTTCTGCTTCTCCTGCTTCTGCTACTGCTCTTCTCCTTCTATTTCTTTTGCTTCTGTTTCTTCTTCTTCTTCTTCTCTTTCTTCTGCTTCTTCTTCTCCTTCTGCTCCTTCTTCTTCTTCTGTTTCTTCTTCTTCTTCTTCTTCTTCTTCTTCTTCTTCTTCTTCTTCTTCTTCTTCTTCTTCTTCTTCTTCTTCTTCTTCTTCTTCTTCTTCTTCTTCTTCTTCTTCTTCTTCTTCTTCTTCTTCTTCTTCTTCTTCTTCTTCTTCTTCTTCTTCTGCTTCTTCTTCTTCTTCTGCTTCTTCTGCTTCTTCTTCTTCTCCCGCTTCTGCTTCTTCAGCTTCTCCTTCCTTTCCTCTGCTTCTGCTTTTTCATCTCCTTCTTCGGCTTCGACTTCTGCTTCTTCTGATTCTCCAACTAAACCTACTTCTTCTCCTTCTGTTTCTGTTTCTCTTTCAGTTTCTGCATCTCCTTCTGCTTCACCTTCTGCTGCTCCTTCTTCTGTTTCTCCCTCTGCTTCAGCTTCTGCTTCTTATGCTTCTTCTTTTTCTTCTGTTTCTGCTTCTCCTGCTTCTGCTTCTATGCTTCTACTGCTTCTTCTTCTGCTTCTGCTTCTACTTCTCTTTCTGCTTCTGCTTCTCCTACTTCTTTTTCTGCTTCTTAGGCTGCTTCTCCTTCTGCTGCTTCTTCTACTTCTCCTTCAGCTTCTCTTTTTGCTTCTCCTGCTTCTGCTTCTTCTGTTTCTCCTGCCTGAATTTCTGGTTCTACTTCTTCTGCTGCTTCTCTTTCTGCTTCTGCTTCTACTTCTGCTTCTGTTTCTGCCTCTTCTGCTTCTTCTCTTTCGGCTTCTCCTGCTTCCGCTTCTTGTGCTTCTCCTGCTTCTCTTTCGGCTTCTCATTCCGCTTCTGCTTCTCTTTCTGCTTCTGCTTCTCCTCCTTCTCCTTCTCCTACTTCTGCTTCTCCTTCAGCTTCTGCTTCTTCTGCTTCTCCTGCTTCTCCTTCTGCATCTCCTTCTCCTTGTGCTTGTCCTTATGCTTCTTCTTCTGCTTCTCCTTCTCCTTCTCCTTCTTTTGCTTCTCCTTTTGCTTCTGCTTCTTCTGTTTGTCCTCCTTCTCCTTCTGCTTCTGCTTCTTCTGCTTCTCCTTCTTCTCCTTCTGCATATTCTTCTGCTTCTGCTTCTCCTTCTTCTGCTTCTGCATATTCTTCTGCTTCTGCTTCTCCTTCTTCTGCTTCTCCTTCTGATTCTCCTTCTGCTTCTTCTGCTGCTGCTTTACCTGCTTCTCTTTCTGCTTCTTCTTGTGTTTCTCCTTCTGTTTCTCCTTCTCCTTCTTGTTCTTCTGATTTTCCTTCTGCTTCTCGTTCTGCTTCTTCTACAACTGCTACGGCTTCTACTTCTTCTGCATCTCCTTCTGCTTTTGATTCTCTTTCTGCTTCTGCTTCTCCTACTGCTTCTCATTCTGCTTCTCCAGATCCTGCTTCTTCTGCTTCTCCTGCTTCTCCTTCTGCTTCAGGTTCTGCTTCTGCTTCTTCGGATTCTTATGCTTCTGCTTCTCCTGCTTCTGCTTCTTCTGCTTCCCCTACTTTTCTTTCTGCTTCTCCTTCTGTTTCTGCTTCTCCCTCTGCTTCTGCGTCTTGTCCTTCTCCTGTTTCTTCTGCTTCTGCTTCTCTTGTTTCTGCATCTCCTGCTTCTCCTTCTGCTGCTCTTTCTGCTTCTCCTGCTGCTTTTCTTTCTCCTGCTCCTTTTTCTGCTTCTCTTTCTCCTTCTCCTTCTGTTTCTCCTTCTCGTTCTTCTGCTTTTCCTTCGGCTTCTCCTTCTGCTTCTGCATCTTCTGCTTCTTCTGCAACTGCCTCTGCTTCTTTTGTTTCTTCTGCTTCTCCTTCTGCTTCTCCTTCTTGCTTTTGGTTCTCTTCTCTTCTGCTCTCCTGA
>NW_012295860.1:0-4979 GCF_000151885.1 Dipodomys ordii
TCATCACGTGGTGTCCTGTTTGTCACCCGCTGTGTCCCCTGCTGAGTCCCCACTTTGTCCCCGCTGTGACCCCCTGTGTCCCGCTGTGTCCCGCTGTGTCCCGCTATGGCCCCCACTGTGTCCCGTTGTGTGCCCAGCTATGTACCCCGCTGTGTCCCTGCTGTATCGACGCTGTGTCCGCTGGGTCCCGCTGTGTACTGCTGTGTCCCACGCTGAGTCCTGCTGTGTCCCCACTGTGTCCCAATGTGTCCTCATTGTGTCCCCCGCTGTGTCCCGCTCTGTCAACCCTGTGTCCCCTGCTGTGTCCCGCTCTGTCCCTCTGTTTCCCCTGCTGTGTCCCCTGCTCTGTCCCACTGTGTCCCCCGCTGTGTCCCTGCTGTGTCCCCGCTCTGTCCCACTGTGTCCCGCTGTGTCTCCCGCTGATTCCCGCTGTGTCCCAGATGTGTCCCGCTGAGTCCTCGCTGTGTCCCCTGCTATGTCCCGCTTTGTTTCCCCTGTGTCGCCCGCTGTGTCCCACTGTGTCACCCGCTGTGTCCCGCTGTGTCCCCTGCTGTGTCCCCGAGGTGTCCCGCTGTGTCCCGCTGTGTCCTGCTGTGACCGTGTTGAGTCCCACTGTGTCCACGCTGTGTCCCGCTTTGTCATCGCTGTGTCCCCCGCTGTGTCCCGCATTGTCCCCCCGTGTCCCCCACTGTGTCCCGCTTGTCCCCCTCTGTGTCCCGCTGTGTCCCCTGCTGTGTCCCAACTGTGTCCTGCTGTGTTCCGCTGTGTCACGCTGTGTCCTCGCTGTGTCTCCCGCAGTGTCCCGCTGTGTCCCCCCTCTATCCCCCGCTGTGTCCCGCTGGGTCCCTCTGTGTCCCCTGCTGTGTACCCTGCTCTGTCCCACTGTGTCCCCCGCTGTGTCCCGCTGTGTCCCGCTGTGTAATGCTGTGTCCTGCTGTGTCCCCCACTGAGTCCAGCTGTGTCCCCTCTGTGTCCCAATTTGTCCTCGCTGTGTCCCCCGCTGTGTCCCGCTGGGTCCCTCTGTGTCCCCTGCTGTGTACCCTGCTCTGTCCCACTGTGTCCCCCGCTGTGTCCCGCTGTGTCCCGCTGTGTACTGCTGTGTCCCCCGCTGAGTCCCGCTGTGTCCCCGCTGTGTCCCAATGTGTCCTCGCTGTGTCCCCCGCTGTGTCCCACTGTGTCCCCTCTGTGTCCCCCGATGTGTCCACTGCTGTGTCCACCGCTCTGTCCCCAATGTGTCCCACTGTGCCCCGCTGTTTCCCCGCTGTGTGCCCGCTGTGTCCCGCTGTGTACCCTGCTGTGTCCAGCTGTGTCACCCCTGTGTCACGCTGTGTCCCCTCTCTGTTCCCCGCTGTCCCCTGCTGTGTCCCCCCCTATGTCCCGTTGTGTCCCGCTGTGTCCCCTGCTTTGTCCCGCTGTGTCCCCGCAGTGTCCCCGCTGTGTCCCGCTGTGTCACACTGTGTCCCGTGGTGTTCCGCTTTGTCCCCTGCTGTGTCCCCCGCTGAGTCCCACTTTGTCCCCGTTGTGTCCTGGTGTGTCCCCCGCTCTGTCCCCTGCTGTGTCCTGCTGTGCCCCCGCTGTTGCCCGCTGTATGCCCGCATTGTCCCCGCTGTGTCTGCTGTGTCCCGCTTTGTTCCGTGGTGTCCCGTTTGTCCCCCACTGTGTCCCCGCTGAGTCCCCGCTGTGTCCCCGCTGTGTCCCGCTGTGTCCTCGCTGTGTCCCCCGCTGTGTCCTGCTCTGTTCCCCACTGTGTCTCCCGCTTTGTCCCCGCTGTGACCCGCTGTGTCCCCCCAGTGTTCCCCGCTGAGTTCTGCTGTGTCCCCCGCTGTGTCCCCCGCTCTGTCCTGCTGTGTCGTCGTTGTGTCCCCCGCTGTGTCCCGCTGTGTCCCCGGTGTGACCCGCTGTGTCCTCGCTGTGTCCCCCGCTGTCTCCCGCGTTGTCCCACGCTGTGTTTTGCTGTGTCCTCGCTGTGTCCCACGCTGTGTACCACTGTGTCACCACTGTGTCCCCTGCTGTGTGCCGCTGTGTTCCGCTGTGTCCCCCGCTGTGTTCCCCGTTGTGTCCCGCTGTGTCCCCGGCTGTGTCCCGCTGTTTCCTCGCTGTGTCCCGCTGTGTCCTCGCTGTGTCCCCCGCTGTGTCCTGCTCTGTTCCCCGCTGTGTCTCCCTCTTTGTCCCTGCTGTGCCCCGCTGTGTCCCGCTGTGTCCCAGTGTGTCCCTCTATGTCCCCCACTGTGTCCCCTTGTGTCCCCAGCTGTGTACCCCGCTGTGTCCCGCTGTGTCCCCGCTGTATCGACGCTGTGTCCTGCTGGGTACCGCTGTGTCCCCTCAGTGTACCCCGCTGTGTCCCACTGTGTCCCCCGCTGTGTCCCTCGCTGTGTTCCGCTGTGTCCCCCACTGTGTCCCGCTGTGTCCTCCCTGTGTCCCCTGCTGTGTCCTGCTATGTCCCCCGGTGTGTCCCGCTGTGTCCCCTGCTGTGTCCCTCGCTGTGTCCCTGCTGTGCCCCGCTGTGTCACGCTGTGTCCCGCTGTGTCCATCTGTGTCCCATGCTGTGTCCCTGCTGTGTCCCACTGTGTCCCCTGCTGTGTCCCTGCTGTGTCCGCGCTGTGTGCCCGCTGTGTCCCGCTTTGTACCCCGATGTGTCCAGCTGTGTCACCGCTGTGTTCCATTCTGTCCACTCTCTGTCCCCAGCTCTCCCCTGCTGTGTCCCCCGCTGTGTCCCGCTGTGTCCCCCACTTTGTCCCGCTGTGTTCCCGCAGTATCGCCGCTGTGGCGCAATGTGTCACACTGTGTCCCGTGGTGTCCCGCTTTGTCCCCTGCTGTGTTCCCCGCTGAGTCCCGCTTTGTCCCCGTTGTGTCCCGCTGTATCCCGCTGTGTTCCGTGGTGTCCCGTTTGTCCCCCGCTGTGTCCCCCGCTGAGTCCCCGCTGTGTCCCCGCTGTGTCCCGCTGTGTCCTCGCTGTGTCCCCCGCTGTGTCCTGCTCTGTTCCCTGCTGTGTCTCCTGCTTTGTCCCCGCTGTGCACCGCTGTGTCCCGCTGCGTCCCGTTGTGTCCCGCTATGTCCCCCACTGTGTCCCGTTGTGTCCCCAGCTGTGTACCCCGCTGTGTCCCCGCTCTACCGACGCTGTGTCCCTCGCTGTGTCCCGCTATGTCACCCGCTTTGTCCCGCTGTGTCCTCCCTGTCTCCCCCGCTGTGTCCCGCTGTGTCCCCGGCTGTGTCCCGCTGTTTCCCCTGCTGTGTCACTGCTATGTCCCGCTGTGTTCCACTGTGTCCCGCTGTGTCCTTGCTGTGTCTCCCTCAGTGTCCCGCAGTGTCCTCGCTGTGTCCCCCACTGTGTCCTGCTTTGTCCACTGCTGTGTCCCGCTGTGTACCCCTCTGTGTCACCCGCTCTGTCCCTGCTGTGACCCGCTGTGTCCCGCTGTGTACTGCTATGTCCCCCGCTGAGTCCCGCTGTGTCCCCGTTGTGTCCCAATGTGTCTTTGCTGTGTCCCCCCTGTGTCCCGCTGTGTCCCCCCTGTGTCCCCCGCTGTGTCCCGCTGTGTCCCTCTGTGTCTACTGCTGTGTCCCCTGCTCTGTCCCTCTGTGTCCACCGCTGTGTCCCTGCTGTGTCCCCGCTGTGTCCCGCTGTGTCCCGCTGTGTCCCCCGCTGTGTCCCGCTTTGTCCCCCCTGTGTCCCCCACTGTGTCCCGCTGTGTCCCCTGCTGTGTCCCCGCTGTGTCACACTGTGTTCCACTGGGTCCGGATGTGTCCTGGCTGTGTCTCCCACAGTGTTCCGCTGTGTCCTTGTTGTGTCCCCCGCTGTGTCCCGGTGAGTTCCCCGCTGTGTCCCGCTGTGTCCCCGCTGTGTGTCTTCTATGTCCCGCTGTGTACCCAGCTGTGTCCAGCTGTGTCACCGCTGTGTTCCGCTGTGTCCCCTCTCTGTCCCCCGCTATCCCCTCCTGTGTCCAATGCTGTCTCCCGCTGTGTCCCGCTGTGTCCCCCATTTTGTCCTGCTGTGTCCCCGCAGTGTCGCCGCTGTGTCCCGATGTGACATACTGTGACCCGTGGTGTCCCGCTTTGTCCCCCGCTCTGTCCCCCGCTGTGTCCCACTGTGTCCCCCTCTGTGTCCCGCTGTGTCCTGCTGTGTCCCCCGTGTGTCCCGCTGTATCCCGCTGTATTCAGTGGTGTCCCGTTTGTCCCCCACTGTGTCCCCCGCTGAGTCCCCGCTTTTTCCCCGCTGTGACCTGCTCTGTCCCGCTGTGTCCCGCTGTGTCCCGCTGTGTCCTCCCTGTGGCCCCGCTGTGTCCCGCTGTGTCCCCGGTTGTGTCCCGCTGGGTCCCCTGCTGTGACACTGCTGTGTCCCGCTGTGTTTCACTGTGTCCCGCTGTGTCCTTGCTGTGTCTCCCGCAGTGTCCCGCAGTGTCCTCGCTGTGTCCCCCACGGTGTCCTGCTTTGTCCACTGCTGTGTCCCGCTGTGTACCCCTCTGTGTCACCCGCTCTGTCCCTGCTGTGACCCGCTGTGTCCCGCTGTGTCCTGCTGTATACTGCTATGTCCCCCGTTGAGTCCCGCTGTGTCCCCGTTGTGTCCCAATGTGTCTTCGCTGTGTCCCCCCTGTGTCCCGCTGTGTCCCCCCTGTGTCCCCCGCTGTGTCCCGCTGTGTCCCTCTGTGTCTACTGCTGTGTCCCCTGCTCTGTCCCTCTGTGTCCACCGCTGTGTCCCTGCTGTGTCCCCGCTGTGTCCTGCTGTGTCCCGCTGTGTCCCCCGCTGTGTCCCGCTTTTTCCCCCCTGTGTCCCCCACTGTGTCCCGCTGTGTCCCCTGCTGTGTCCCCGCTGTGTCACACTGTGTTCCACTGGGTCCGGATGTGTCCTGACTGTGTCTCCCACAGTGTTCCGCTGTGTCCTTGTTGTGTCCCCCGCTGTGTCCCGGTGAGTTCCCCGCTGTGTCCCGCTGTGTCCCCGCTGTGTGTCCTCTATGTCCCGCTGTGTACCCAGCTGTGTCCAGCTG
>NW_012295861.1:0-4978 GCF_000151885.1 Dipodomys ordii
TCTCCTTCTGCTTCTCATTCTGCTGCTCCTTCTGCTTCTTCTGCTTCTCCCTCTGCTTCTGCTTCTTATGCTTCTTCTTTTTCTTCTGAGTTCTGCTTCTCCTGCTTCTGACATCTTCTGCTTCTTCTGCTTCTTCTTCTTATTATTCTGCTTCTTCTGCTTCTACTTCTCTTTCTGCTTCTCCTTCTCCTGCTTGTATTTCTGCTTCTTCTGCTGCTTCTCCTTTTGCTGATTCTTCTTCTTCTGCTTCTCTTTTTGCTTCTCCTCCTGCTGCTGCTTCTGCTTCTTCTGTTTCTCCTGCCTGAATTTCTGGTTCTAGTTGTTCTGCTGCTTCTCCTTCTGCTTCTGCTTCTACTTCTGGTTCTGTTTCTGCTTCTTCTGCTTCTTCTGTTTCGGCTTCTCCTGCTTCTTTTTCTTGTGCTTCTCCTGCTTCTGTTTCTGCTTCTCATTCCGCTTCTGCTTCTCCTTCTGCCTCTGCTTCTCCTCCTTCTCCTCCTACTTCTGCTTCTCCTTCAGCTTCTGCTTCTTCTCTTTCTCCTGCTTCTCCTTCTGCATCTCCTTCTGCTTGTGCTTGTCCTTATGCTTCTTCTTCTGCTTCTGCTTCTCCTTCTTTTGCTTCTCCTTTTGCTTCTGCTTCTTCTGCTTTTCCTTCTTCTCCTTCTGCTTCTGCTTCTTCTGCTTCTCCTTCTGCATCTTCTTCTGCTTCCATTCTTCTTCTTCTGCTTCTCCTTCTGATTCTCCTTCTGCTTCTTCTTCTTCTGCTTTACCTGCTTCTCTTTCTGCTTCTCCTTCTGATGCTCCTTCTGTTTCTCCTTCTCCATCTTGTTCTTCTGCTTTTCCTTCTGCTTCTCGTTCTGCTTCTGCTACAACTGCTACTGCTTCTACTTCTTCTGTTTCTTCTGCTTCTCCTTCTGCTTCAGGTTCTGCTATTGCTTCTTCGGATTCTTATGCTTCTGCTTCTCCTGCTTCTGCTTCTTCTGGTTCCCCTCCTTCTCTTTCTGCTTCTCCTTCTGTTTCTGCTTCTCCTTCTGCTTCTGCTTCTTGTCCTTCTCCTGCTTCTTCTGCTTCTGCTTCTCCTGTTTCTGCATCTCCTGCTTCTCCTTCTGCTGCTCTTTCTGCTTCTCCTGCTTCTTTTCCTTCTCCTGCTCCTTCTTCTGCTTCTCTTTCTGCTTCTCCTTCTGTTTCTCCTTCTCCTTCTCCTTCTCGTTCTTCTGCTTTTCCTTCTGCTTCTCCTTCTGCTTCTGCATCTTCTGCTTCTTCTGCTACTGCCTCTGCTTCTTCTGTTTCTTCTGCTTCTCCTTCTGCTTTTGCTTCTCTTTCTGCTTCTGCTTCTCCTTCTGCTTCTCCAGATTCTGCTTCTTCTGCTTCTCCTGCTTCTCCTTCTGCTTCAGGTTCTGCTTCTGCTTCTTCGGCTTCTTCTGCTTCTGCTTCTCCTGCTGCTGCTTCTTCTGCTTCTCTTTTTGCTTTTCCTTCTGTTTCTGCTTCTCCTTCTGCTTCTGCTTCTTCTCCTTCTTCTGTTTCTTCTGCTTCTGCTTCTCCTGCTTCTGCTTCTCCTGCTTCTCGTCCTGATTCTCCTTCTCTTCTTCTGCTTCTCCTTTTGCTTCTGCTTCTCCTTCTGCTTCTGCTTCAATTTCTCCTTCTGCTTCTCATTCTGCTTCTGCGTCTTCTGTTTCTTCTGCTTCTCCTGCTTCTGCTTCTCCTGCTTCTCCTACTTCTCGTGCTGCTTTTCCTTCTGCGTCTCTTTCTGCTTCTGCTTATCCTTTTGCTTCTCCTACTCCTAATCCTTCTCTCTCGCCTTCTCCGACTTCTTCTTCTTCTCTTGCTGCTTCTGCTTCTGCTTATTATACTATTACTGTTTCTTCTGCTTCTGCTTCAGATTTTGCTTCTTCTGTTTCTCCTTCTGCTTCAGATTCTGCTTCTGCTTCTTCGGCTTCTCCTGTTTCTTCTGCTTCTCCTGCTTCTGCTTCTCCTGCTTCTCCTTCTGCTTCTCCTTTTCTTCTGCTTCTGCATCTGCTTCTGCTCTTCTCCTTCTTCTGTTTCTTTTGCTTCTGTTTCTTCTGCTTCTTCTTCTGTTTCATCTGATTCTATTTCTGCTTCTCCTTCTTCTCTTCTTTCTGCTTCCTCTTCTGCTTCTTCTGATTCTCCTGCTTCTCCTTCTTGTTCTCCTTCTGTTTCTGCTTCTCTTTCTGCTTCTGCTTCTCCTTCTGCTGCTCCTTCTCCTTCTCCTTCTTCTGCTTCTCCCAGTGCTTCTGCTTCTGCTTCTTTTGCTTATTCTTTTTCTTCTGCTTCTGCTTCTCCTGCATCTGCTTCTTCTGCTTCTACTGCTTCTCCTGCATCTGCTTCTTCTTCTTCTTCTTCTTCTTCTTCTTCTTCTTCTTCTTCTTCTTCTTCTTCTTCTTTTTCTTCTTCTTCTTCTTCTTCTTCTTCTTCTTCTTCTTCTTCTTCTTCTTCTTCTTCTTCTTCTTCTTTTTCTTCTTCGTCTTCTTCTTCTTCTTCTCTTTCTTCTGCTTCTGCTTTTCCTGCTTCTTCTGCTTCTACTGCTTCTCTTTCTGCTTCTCATTCTGCTTCTTCTTCTCCTTCTGCTTCTCCTATTGATTCTGCTGCCCTTCCTTCTCCTTCTCCTTCTCCTACTTCTGCTTCTCCTTCTGCTTGTGCTTCTTCTGCTTCTCCTTCTGCATCTTCTTCTGCTTCTGCTTCTTCTTCTGCTTCTTCTTCTGCTTCTGCTTCTCCTTCTTCTGCTTCTCCTCCTGATTCTCCTTCTGCTTCTCCTTCTGCTGCTCCTTTTCCTTCTTCTGCTTCTCCCTCTGCTTCTGCTTCTTATGCTTCTTCTTTTTCTTCTGGTTCTGCTTCTCCTGCTTCTGCTTCTTATGCTTCTACTGCTTCTTCTTCTTCTTCTGCTTCTACTTCTCTTTCTGCTTCTGCTTCTCCTGCTTGTTTTTCTGCTTCTTCTGCTGCTTCTCCTTCTGCTGGTTCTTCTACTTCTTCTTCGGCTTCTCTTTTTGCTTCTCCTTCTGCTTGTGCTTCTGCTTCTTCTGTTTCTCCTGCCTGAATTTCTGGTTCTACTTCTTCTGCTGCTTCTCCTTCTGCTTCTGCTTCTACTTCTGCTTCTGTTTCTGCTTCTTCTGCTTCTTCTATTTCGGCTTCTCCTGCTTCTGCTTCTTGTGCTTCTCCTGCTTCTGTTTCTGCTTCTCATTCCGCTTCTGCTTCTCCTTCTGCTTCTGCTTCTCCTCCTTCTCCTTCTCCTACTTCCGCTTCTCCTTCAGCTTCTGCTTCTTCTGTTTCTCCTGCGTCTCCTTCTGCATCTCCTTCTGCTTGTCCTTGTCCTTATGCTTCTTATTCTGCTTCTGCTTCTCCTTCTCCTTCTTTTGCTTCTCCTTTTGCTTCTGCTTCTTCTGCTTTTCCTTCTTCTCCTTCTGCTTCTGCTTCTTCTGCTTCTCCTTCTGCATCTTCTTCTGCTTCAATTCTTCTTCTGATTCTCCTTCTGATTCTCCTTCT
This sequence comes from Dipodomys ordii, assembly GCF_000151885.1. Taxonomy (NCBI): domain Eukaryota; kingdom Metazoa; phylum Chordata; class Mammalia; order Rodentia; family Heteromyidae; genus Dipodomys; species Dipodomys ordii. The sequence goes on from NW_012295861.1 coordinate 3,496, forward strand.
ACTTCTTCTTCTTCTGCTTTACCTGCTTCTCTTTCTGCATCTCCTTCTGCTGCTCCTTCTGTTTCTCCTTCTCCATCTTGTTCTTCTGCTTTTCCTTCTGCTTCTCGTTCTGCTTCTGCTACAACTGCTACTGCTTCTACTTCTTCTGTTTCTTCTGCTTCTCCTTTTGCTTCAGGTTCTGCTTCTGCTTCTTCGGATTCTTATGCTTCTGCTTCTCCTGCTTCTGCTTCTTCAGCTTCTGCTTCTTGTCCTTCTCCTGTTTCTTCTGCTTCTGCTTCTGCTTCTGCTTCTCCTGTTTCTGCTTCTCCTGCTTCTCCTTCTGCTGCTCTTTCTGCTTCTCCTGCTGCTTTTCCTTCTCCTGCTCCTTCTTCTGCTTCTCTTTCTGCTTCTCCTTCTGTTTCTCCTTCTCCTTCTCCTTCTCGTTCTTCTGCTTTCCCTTCTGCTTCTCCTTCTGCTTCTGCATCTTCTGCTTCTTCTGCTACTGCCTCTGCTTCTTCTGTTTCTTCTGCTTCTCCTTATGCTTTTGCTTCTCTTTCTGCTTCTGCTTCTCCTTCTGCTTCTCCAGATTCTGCTTCTTCTGCTTCTCCTGCTTCTCCTTCTGCTTCAGGTTCTGCTTCTGCTTCTTCGGCTTCTTCTGCTTCTGCTTCTCCTGCTGCTGCTTCTTCTGCTTCTCCTGCTTCTCTTTTTGCTTTTCCTTCTGTTTCTGCTTCTCCTTCTGCTTCTGCTTCTTCTCCTTCTTCTGTTTCTTCTGCTTCTGCTTCTCCTGCTTCTGCTTCTCCTGCTTCTCATTCTGCTTCTCCTTCTTCTTCTGCTTCTCCTTTTGCTTCTGCTTCTCCTTCTGCTTCTGCTTCAATTTCTCCTTCTGCTTCTCATTCTGCTTCTGCGTCTTCTGTTTCTTCTGCTTCTCCTGCTTCTGCTTCTCCTGTTTCTCCTACTTCTCGTGCTGCTTTTCCTTCTGCGTCTCTTTTTGCTTCTGCTTATCCTTTTGCATCTCCTACTCCTTATCCTTCTCTCTCGCCTTCTCCGACTTCTTCTTCTTCTGCTTCTCTTGCTGCTTCTGCTTCTGCTTATTCTACTATTACTGTTTCTTCTGCTTCTGCTTCAGATTGTGCTTCTTCTGTTTCTCCTTCTGCTTCAGATTCTGCTTCTGCTTCTTCGGCTTCTCCTGTTTCTTCTGCTTCTCCTGCTTCTTCTGCTTCTCCTGCTTCTCTTTCTGCTTCTCCTTCGCTTCTGCTTCTCCTTCTCCTTCTGCTTCTGCTCTTCTCCTTCTTCTGTTTCTTCTGCTTCTTCTTCTGTTTCTTCTGATTCTACTTCTGCTTCTCCTTTTTCTCCTCTTTCTGCTTCTACTTCTGCTTCTTCTGATTCTCCTGCTTCTCCTTCGTGTTATCCTTCCGTTTCTGCTTCTCTTTCTGCTTCTGCTTCTCCCTCTGCTGCTCCTTCTCCTTAATCCTTCTTCTGCTTCTCCCAGTGCTTCTGCTTCTGC
>NW_012295862.1:0-1697 GCF_000151885.1 Dipodomys ordii
TACAATGGAATACCATGAAGCCTTTAGAAAGGACAAAATGATGGCATTTGCAGGGAAATGAATGGAACTAGACCAAATTATTTGAGTGAGGTAAGCCAAGAACAACAAGACAAATGTCACAGAGTCTACGTGATATGTGGATGCTAAAGATAAAATGAAAGAAGGTATGACAAAGTAAACAGGACTTGAGAAATAAAGGACAGCTACTCATTTTGTTGTATCACCATTAATGACTCCATGTTCTTGACCATGCAGATGGTAGAAATATGCACGCAATGGAGGGAAGCCAGGAGGAGGAACACAATAAGTGGAAAATGGAACAACATACAACAAAGTGGACTATCAGCTGCACTGGACATAGAAGAGAAATAACTAAGCAACCCAAACACAATGATGGGAAGGGAGGAATGAGTGGGAAAGAGGGAATAGCCTACACTAAACAAAAGGAAAAAATGTAAACATCATCTGAGGTGGGAAAATCAGCAGTAGGTGCTGATTCTTGAGCACCGTTCTTTTGGAAGCAAGGAGGAAAAAAAGAATTATGACACATTAAGGTTTTATAATTTTTAAGCACAGACAGAATGTTTATTTCCTGTTTAAATTAGTATTCACTTATTTTACTTTCATTTATTAGGAACAGAAAATATATCTTACCTTGTACAGAGCAAAAGCAAATGGGTACAATCATTCAAACATTAAAAATTGTAATCAAATATGTACAACAGATAAATAAATGTGTACCTCTAAGAGTTATCTTATACAAAAAAAGCTAGCACAAAAATGCACACATTTATTATTCACTTCCAAATCTACTGTGGCCATCCATCTCAGTCACAACTTGAATCTTCATGACACTGCACAGGCTTAGATAGACAAATATTTGTTTAAAAATAGGCAGGGTTCATAGGAAATAGCCAAATGGCTATGAAGAATTTTCTAAACATTGTAAATAATATGCAGAAATTAAGTAAAAGAAAGAAAACATATCAAATGGGTCTAAAGAGTACCTGACATTATACTGATGTAGTCTAAGGAAAACAGACAGGTGAGTATTTGACCTTTTTGTAAAAAGAAGCAATGACAGTAACCAACAATGACAAAACCCTGTCATAACTGCTCATAACAACTCTGTGAGAAACTAAGTGAACAAGTATTTGGGCTTTAATAAGTACAACATTTCTATTTTCCAGTTGGTATTTTATATAATTTTGAATTTAAATTTAAAGCATAAGATGATGTGTGTGTGTGTGTGTGTGTGTTTGTGTGTGTGTGTGTGTGTGTGTGGTAGTATTAGGACTTAAATTTGGGGCTTAAGTTCTTTTATTTTCCTTTTTTGCTCAAGCTGGCAGTCTTCCATTTGAACCACAACTCCACTTTTAGCTTTTTGGTTCTTAGTTGAAGATCAGTGTCTTATGGTCCATTTACCTGTTCTAGCTTGAAACTATGATCCTCTGTTTTCAGCCTTCTAAATAGCTAGATTTAAAGCCATGCACCACTAACACACTGCCATTATTATTTTAGAATTAAAAATAAATTTAAAGTACGATAATTTGTAGTATTTTCATATAAGTATGTTTTTATTTACACTAAAACACATTACCTTGAATGTTTTTCATTATTCCAGCTCACTTAACAAGAAAGGAAAGAAAAATTCACAACCAAAGAACCTCTGAATATATCGATGCTAAAGCCTGCTA
>NW_012295863.1:0-4978 GCF_000151885.1 Dipodomys ordii
GTGGACCCAGCGGGACCCAGCAGGACACAGCGGGGACACAGCGGGACACAGCAGGACACAGCGGGGGACACAGCCGGACACAGCAGGGACACAGTAGGACACAGCGTGGGACAAAGCGGGAGACAGCGGAGGACAAAGCGGGGACACAGCTGGACAAAGCGGGGACACAGAGGGGACTCAGCAGGGGACATAGAGGGGAAAAAGCGGGACACCACGGGACACAGTAGGACACAGCGGGACACAGCGGGGACACTGCGGGACACAGCCGGGGGACACAGCGGTGGACAGCGGGGAAAAGAGAAGGGACACAGTGGGACACAGAGGGGACACAGCTGGACACAGAAGGGTACACAGCGGGGCACAGCGGACACACAACAGGGACAGAGCTGGACACAGAGGGACACAGAGGGGACAGAGCGTGACACAGCGGGACACAGCGGGACACAGCAGGGGACTCAGCGGGACACAGCGGGGGACACAGGGAGGACACAGCTGGACACTGAATGAGACACAGCGAGGACACAGCCGGACACAGCGAAACACAGCGTGACACAGTGGGGACACAGCAGGGGACACAGCGGGACACAGCGGGGGACACAGAGGGACATAGCGGGGTACACAGCAGGCACAAAGCGGGACACAGCGGGGGACACAGCGAGGACAAAGCGGGACACAGCGGTGACACAGCGGGACACAGCTGGGGACACTGCGGGACACCGCGGGACACAGCGGGGACACAGCAAGGACACAACGGGGGACACAGCGGGACACAGCCGGACACAGCCTGGAACACAGCGGGACACAACGAGAGACACAGCGGGGGACACAGCGGGACACAGCGGGGAACAAAGAGAGGACACAGCGGGACCCAGCGGGACACAGCGTGGATAGAGCGGGGACACAGCGGGACACAGCGGTGACAAAACTGGACTCAGCGGGGGACACTGTGGGACCCAGCGGGACCTAGCGGGGACGCAGCAAGGACACAGCGGGGGACACAGCGGGACACAGCGGGACACAGCGGGGGACACAGCGAGGGACACAGCGGGAGACACAGCGGGACACAGTGGGGAACACAGAGAGAGACACAACAGGACCCAGCTGGACACAGCGACGATACAGCGGGGACACAGCGGGACACAGCGGGGTACACAGCTGTTGACACAACGGGACACAGTGGGGGACACAGCGGGACACAGCGGGGCACAGCAGGGACAAAACGGGAGACACAGTGGGGAACAGAGCAGGACACAGCGGGGGACACAGAGAGGACACAGTGGGGACACAGTGAGACTCAGCCGGGGACACAGCAGGGGACAAAGCGGGACACCACGGGACACAGTGGGACACAGCGGGACACAGTGGGTTCACTGCGGGACACAGTGGGGGACAAAGCGGGACAAAGCGGGACACAGCGGGACACAGCGGGGACGCAGCGGGACACAGCGGGACACAGCGGGACACAGCGGGACATGGCGGGGGACACAGCGAGGACACATAGTGGGACATAGCGAGGACACAGCGGGATACAGCGGGACACAGCGGGGGACACAGTGAGGACACAGTGGGGGACAGAGTGGGGGAAACAGCTGGACACAGCGGGGAACACAGCGAGTACACAGCGGCACTCAGCGGGACACAGCGTTGATACAGTGGAGACACAGCGTTACACAGCATGGTACAAAGCTGTGGACACAACGGGACACAGTGGGGGCACAGCGGGACACAGCGGGACGCAGTGGGACACAGCGGGGACAAAGCGTGAGACACAGCAGGGGACAGAGCTGGAGACAGCGGGGGACACAGCGGGGACACAGCGGGACACAGCGAGGACACAGCGGGACAGAGCGGGACACTGCAGGGCACAGCGGGGGACACAGCGGGACACAGCGGGGGACACAGCCGGAGACAGCGGGGGACACAGCGAGGACACAGCGGGACACAGCGCTGACACTGCGGGGACACAGCGGGGGACACAGCGGGGGACAGCCGGATATAGCGGGACACAGCGGGGGACACATGGAGGACTCAGCCGGACAAAGCGGGGACACAGCGGCGACTCACCGGGGGACATAGCGGGGGACAGAGCGGGACACCACAGAACACAGTGGGAAACAGCGGGACACAGCGGGGAAACTGCGGGGACACTGGGGGACAAAGCGTGGGACACATAGGGACACAGCGGGGGACACAGTGGGGGACACAGCGGGACACAGCGGGGAACACAGCGAGGACACAGCGGGACCCAGCGGTACACAGCGTCGATACAGCGGGGACACAGCGTTACACAGCGTGGTACACAGCTGTGAACACAACGGGACACAGTGGGGGCACAGCAGGACACAGTGGGACACAGCGGGGACAAAGCTTGAGACACAGAGGGGTACAGAGTGGGAGACAGCGGGGGACACAGCGAGGACACAGCGGGACACAGCGCTGACACTGCGTGGGACACAGCGAGGGACACAGCGGGGGACACAGCCAGACACAGCGGGACACAGCGGGGGAGACAGGGGGGACACAGCGGGACCCAGCGCGGAACACAGCGAGGACACATTGGGACACAGCGGGGACACAGCGGGACTCAGCGGGGGATACAGCAGTACACAGCGGGACACAGCGGGGGACACAGAGAGGTAAACAGCGGGACACAGCGGGGAACACAGCGAGGACACAGCGGGACCAAGCAGGACACAGCATCGATACAGCGGGGACACAGCAGGACACAGCGGGGTACACAGCTGGGTACACAACGGGACACAGCGGGGGACACAGCGAGGACACAGCAGAACACAGCGTGGGAAACAGCGAGGACACAGCGGGACACAGCGAGACACAGCGGGGGACACAGAGGGACACAGCGGGGTACACAGCAGGGACAAAGCGGGACACAGCGGGGGACACAGTGAGGACAAAGCGGTACACAGCGGTGACAAGCGGGACACAGCTGGGGACACTGCGGGACACAGCGGGACACAGCGGGGACACAGCAAGGACACAGTGGGGAACACAGCGGGACACAGCCGAACACAGCCGGGGACACAGCGGGACACAGCGAGAGACACAGCGGGGGACACAGCGGGACACAGCGGGGAACAAAGAGAGGACCCAGCGGGACCCAGCGGGACACAACGTCGATAGAGCGGGGACACAGCGGGACACAGCGGTGACACAACGGGACTCAGCAGGGGACACTGCGGGACAGAGAGGGACCCAGCAGGAACACAGCAAGGACACAGCGGGGGACACAGCGGGACACAGCGGGACACAGCGGGGACATAGCGAGGGACACAGCGGGGGACACAGCGGGACACAGTGGGGGAACACAGAGAGAGACACAGCAGGACCCAGCGGGACACAGCATCGATACAGCAGAGACACAGCGGGACACAGCGGGGTACACAGCTGTTGACACAACGGGACACAGTGGGGGACACAGCGGGACACAGCGGGGTACACAGCGGGACACAGCGGGCACACAGAGGGGACACAGCGGGACACAGCGGGACACAGCGGGGACAGAGCGGGACACAGTCGGACACAGCAGGACACAGCGGGGTACACAGCGGGACCCAGCGGGGGACCCAGCGAGGACATAGCTGGGGACACAGCGGGGGACACAGCGGAACACAGCGGGGAACACAGCGAGGACACAGCGGGACACAGCGGGACACAGCGTCGATACAGAGGGGACTCAGCGGAGGACACAGCGTGGGACACAGCGGGGGACAAATTGGGACACCACGGGACACAGTGTGACACAGCGGGACACTGCGGGGACACAGCAGGATAAAGCGGGGGACACAGCGGGACACAGCGGGACACAGTGGAGGACACAGCGGGGGACAGCGTAGACAGAGAAGGGCCACAGCGGGACAGAGCGGGACACAGTTGGACACAGCGGGGTACACAGCGGGACACAGCGGGCACACCGGGGACACAGCGGCACAAAGCGGGACACAGTGGGGACACAGTGGGACACAGCGGGACAACGCGGGGGACACAGCGGGACACAGCGGGGGACACAGAGTGGACACATTGGGACACAGCGGGGGACACAGTGAGGACACAGCGGGACACAGCAGGGGAAAAAGTGGGACACAGCGGGGACACAGCAGTGGACACAGTGGGACACAGCGGGGGACACAGCCGGACACAGCATGGGAAACAGTGGGGGACACAGCGGGACACAGTGGGACACAGCGCGGGACACAGCGGGGGACACATGGGGAACACAGCAGGACACAGCGGGGACTCAGCGGGGGACACAGCAGTATACAGCAGTATACAGCAGGACACAGCGGGGACACAGCAGGGACACAGCGGGGGACACAGCGGGACACAGCGGGGAACACAGTGGTACACAGAGGGGGACACAGAGGGGTACACAGCGGGACACAGCTGGGAACACAGCGGGTCACAGCGAGACACAGCGGGAACACAGCTGGACACAGTGGGGTACACAGTGGGACACAGGGGGCACACAATGGGGACACAGCGGGGGACACAGCGGGACACAGCGGGTCACAGCGGGGGACACAGCGGGGGACACAGCGGGGGACAGCAGAGGACAGAGAGGGGACACAGCGGCGACACAGAGGGGACACAGCTGGGGACACAGCGTGGGACAAAGTGGGACACCACGGGACACAGTGTTACACAGCGGGACACAGCGGGGACACTGCGGGACACAGCAAGATAAAGCGGGGTACACAGCGGGACACAGCGGGCCACAGCTGGGGACAGCGGGGGACACAGCGGGACACAGTGGGCTACAAAGTGAGGACACAGCGGGACACAACAGGGGACACAGCAAGGACACAGCGGGGGACACAGCAGGGGACACAGCTGGACACAGTGGGGAACACAGCGAGGACACAGCGGGACACAACGGGACACAGCGTCGATACAGCGGGGAGGCAGCGTTACACAGCGTGGTACACACTGTGGACACAACGGGACACAGTGGGGGCACAGC
>NW_012295864.1:0-4978 GCF_000151885.1 Dipodomys ordii
TCATGTCCTCACTGTGTCCCCCGCTGTGTCCCACTGTGTCCTCGCTGTGTCCCCAGCTGTGTCCCGCTGTGTCCCCCGCTTTGTCCCGCTGTGTCCCACTGTGTCTCCGCTGTGTCCCGCTGTGTCCCGCTGTGTCCCTGGTGTGCCCGCTGTGTCCCGCTGTGTAACCCGTTTTGTCCAGCTGTGTCACCGCTGTGTCCCGCTGTGGCCCATCTCTGTCTCCGCTGTCTCCCGCTGTGTCCTCCGCTGTGTCCCACTGTGTCCCGCCGGGTCCCCCGCTTTTTCCTGCAGTGTCCCCGCAATGTCCCCGCTGTGTCCCGCTGTGTCACACTGTGTCCCGTGGTATCCCACTTTGTCCCCCGCTGTTTCCCTGCTGTGTCCCCCGCTGAGTCCCCTCTGTATCGACGATGTGTCCCGCTGTGTCCTCGCTGTGTTCCCCCTGTGTCCCGCTGTGTCCCCTGCTGTGTCCCCCGCGGTGTCCTCTCTGTGTACACCGCTGTGTCCCGCTGTGTCCTCGCTGGGTCCCCCGCTGTGTCCCGCTGTGTCCCCTGCTGTGTCCGGCTGAGTCCCGCTGTGTCCCCGCTGTGTCCCGCTGTGTCCCCGCTGTGTGCCCGCTGTGTCCCGCTGTGTACCCCGCTTTGTCCAGCTGTGTCACCGCGGTGTCCCACTGTGGCCCTTCTCTGTCTGTGCTGTGTCCCGCTTTGTCCCCCGCTTTGTTCCGCTGTGTCTCGCTGTGTCCCACGCTCTGTCCCTCACTGTGTCCCGCAGTGTCCCCCTCTGTGTCCCGTTTTGTCCCCCGCCTTGTCCCCGCTGTGTCACCGCTGTGTCCCGCTGTTTCCTCGCTGTGTCCCCTGCTGTCTCCCTCTCTGTCCCCCGCTGTGTCTCACGCTTTGTCCCCGCTGTGTCCCATTGTGTCCCGCTGTGTCCAGCTGTGCCCCCACTGTGTCCCGTTGTGTCCACAGCTGTGTACCACGCTATGTAACGCTGTGTCCCCGCTTTATCGACGCTGTGTCCCGCTGTGTCCTCGCTCTGTTCCCCGCTGTGTCCCCCGCTGTGTCCCCCGCTGTGTCCTCGCTGTGTCCCCTGCTGTGTCCCGCTGTGTCCTCACTGGGTCCCCCACTGTGTCCCGCTGTGTCCCCCGCTGTGTCCCGCTGTGTCCGGCTGTGTCCTGCTCTGTACCCGCTGTGTCCCTCTGTGTCCCGCTGTGTCCCCGCTGTGTGCCTGCTGTGTCCCGTTGTGTCGCCTGCTGTGTCCCGTTGTGTCGCCCGCTTTGCCCCGCTGTGTCCCACTGTGTCCCCGCTGTGTCCCGCTGTGTCCCGCTGTGTCCCCGCTGTGTGCCCGCTGTGTCCCGCTGTGTACCCCGCTGTGTCCAGCTATGTCACCGCCTTGTCTCGCTGTGGCCACTCTCTGTCTCCGCTGTCCCCCGCTGTGTCCCCCGCTGTGTCCCACTGTGTCCAGGCAGGGTCACTGCTGTTTCCCGCTGTGTCCCGCTGTGTTCCGTGGTGTCCCTCTTTGTCCCCCGCTGTGTCCCCCGCTGAGTCCCCGCTGTGTCACCGCTGTGTCCCACTGTGTCCTCGCTGTGTCCCCCGCTGTCTCCAGCTCTGTCCCCCGCTGTGTCTCACGCTTTGTCCCCGCTGTGTCCCACTGTGTCCCGCTGTGTCCCGCTGTGCCCCCACTGAGTCCCGTTGTGTCTACAGCTGTGTACCACGCTGTGTAACGCTGTGTGCCCGCTGTATCGACGCTGTGTCCCGCTGGGTCCCGCTGTGTCCTCGCTGTGTCCCCCGCTGTGTTCTCGCTGTGTCCCCCGCTGTGTCCCACTGTGTCCTCGCTGGTTTCCCCGCTGGGTCCCGCTGTGTCCCCGCTGTGTCCTGCTGGGTCACACTGTGTCCTCGCTGTATCCCCCGCTGTGTCCCGTTGTGTCCCCAGCTGTGTACCCTGCTGTGTCCCACTGTATCGACGCTGTGTCCCACTGGGTCCCGCTGTTTCCTTCCTGTGTTCCCTGCTCTGTCCCGCTCTGTCCCGCTGTGTCCCTGCTGTGTGCCCGCTGTGTCCCGCTGTGTACTCCGTTGTGTCCAGCTGTATCACCGCTGTGTCTCGCTTTGGCCACTCTCTGTCTCCGCTGTCCCCCGCTGTGTCCCCCGCTGTGTCCCGCTGTGTCACGCTGTGTCCCCCGCTTTGTGCCGCTGAGTCCCCTCTGTGTCGCCGCTGTGTCCCGCTGTGTCCTCGCTGTGTCCCCCGCTGTCTGCCGCTTTGTCCCCGCTGTGTCCCAAGCTGTGTCCCGCTGTGTCCCGCTGTGTACCCCGCTGTGTCCCACTGTTTCCGCAGTGTCCCTGCTGTGTACCGCTGTGTCCCGCTGTGTCCGGCTGTGCCCCCACTGGGTCCCGTTGTGTCCCCAGCTGTGTACCTCGCTGTGTCCCGCTGTGTCCCCGCTGTATCGACGCTGTGTCCCGCTGTGTCCCGCTGTGTCCTCGCTGTGTCCCACGCTGTGTTCTGCTGTGGCCTCGCTTTTTTCCCCGCTGTGTCCCCCTCTGTGTCCCCCGCTGTGTCCCGCTGTGTCCCCCGCTGTGTCCCTGCTGTGTCCCGCTGTGTCCCGCTGTGTACTGCTGTGTCCCCCGCTGAGTCCCGCTGTGTCCCCGCTGTGTCCCAATGTGTCCTCGATCTGTCCCCCGCTGTGTACCGCTCTGTCCATCCTGTGTCCCCCTCTGTGTCCCGCTGTGTCCCGCTCTGTCCCCCGCTATGTCCTGCTGTGTCCCCTGCTGTTTCCCGCTCTATCCTTGCTGTGTCCCCCACTGTGTGCCTCTGTGTCCTCGCTGTGTCCCCCGGTGTGTCCCGCTGTGTCCTTTTGTGTCACGCTGTTTTCCCGCTGTGTCCCTGCTCTGTCCCTCTGTGTACCCCGCTGTGTCCAGTTTTGTCTCCGCTGTGTCTCGCTGTGTCCCACGCTCTGTCCCACACTGTTTCCCGCCTTGTCCCGCGCTGTGTCCCGCTGTGTCCCCCGCTGTGTCCCGCTGTGTCACCCACTGAGTCCCCCCTGTGTAACCACTGTGTCCCGCTGTTTCCTCGCTGTGTCCCCTGCTGTCACCCTCTCTGTCCCCTGCTGTGTCTCACGCTTTTCCCCACTGTGTCCCACTGTGTCCCGCTGTGTCCGGCTGTGCCCCCACTGTGTCCCGTTGAGTCCACAGCTGTGTACCACACTGTGTAACGCTGTGTCCCCGCTGTATCGCCGCGGTGTCCCGCTGTGTCCCGCTGTGTCCTCGCAGTGTTCCCCGCTGTGTCCCGCTGTGTCCCCCGCTGTGTGCCCCGCTGTGTCCTCACTGTGTCCCCTGCTGTGTCCCGCTGTGTCCTCACTGGGTCCCCCAATGTGTCCCGCTTTGTCCCCCGTTGTGTCCCGCTGTGTCCCACTGTGTCCCCGCTGTGTGCCTGCTGTGTCCCGCTGTGTCTCCCGCTTTGTCCCGCTGTGTCCCCGCTGTGTCCCGCTGTGTCCCCGCTGTGTGCCCGCTGTGTCCTGCTGTGTACCCCGCTGTGTCCAGCTGTGTCACCGCTGTGTCTCGCTGTGGCCACTCTCTGTCTCCGCTGTCCCCCGCTGTGTCCCCCGCTGTGGCCCGCTGTGTCCCGCTGTGTCCCCCGCTTTTTCCTGCTGTGTCCCGCAGTGTCCCCGCTGTGTCCCGCTGTGTAACACTGTGTCCCGTGGTGTCCCACTTTGTCCCACGCTGTGTCCCCCGCTGAGTCCCCTCTGTGTCGCCTCTGTGTCCCACGGTGTCCTCGCTGTGTGCCCCGCTGTCTCCCGCTTTGTCTCCCGCTGTGTTCCGCTGTGTCCCGCTGTGTCCCAGCTGTGTCCCCAGCTGTGTCCCGCTGGGTCTCGCTGTGTACCCCGCTGTGTCCTGCTATGTTCCCGCAGTGTCCCCGATGTGTCCCGCTGTGTCCCGCTGTGTCCTCGCTGTGTCCCCAGCTGTGTACCCCACTCTGTCCCACGGTGTCCCCCGCTGTGTCTCTGCTGTGTCACCGCTGTTTCCCGCTTTGTCCTGCTGTGCACTGCCGTGTCCCCCGCTGTGTCCCGCTGTGTCCTGCTGTGTCACGCTGTTTCCCCGCTGCATCCCCGCTGTGTCCCTCTGTGTACCCCGCTGTGTCCAGCTTTGTCCCTGCTGTGTCTCGCTGTGTCCCACGCTCTGTCCCCCTCTGTTTCCCACTCTGTCCCCCTCTGTGTCCCGTTGTGTCCCCAGCTGTGTCCCACTGTGTCCCCGCAGGGTCACTGCTGTTTCCCGCTGTGTCCCGCTGTGTTCCGTGGTGTCCCTCTTTGTCTCCCGCTGTGTCCCCCGCTGAGTCCCCGCTGTGTCCCGCTGTGTCCTTGCTGTGTCCCCCGCTGTCTCCCGCTCTGTCCCCCGCTGTGTCTCACGCTTTGTCCTCGCTGTGTCCCACTGTGTCCCGCTGTGTTCCGCTGTGCCTCCACTGTATTTCGTTGTGTCCACAGCTGTGTACCACGCTGTGTAACGCTGTGTGCCCGCTGTATCTACGCTGTGTCCCACTGGGTCCCGCTGGGTCCTCGCTGTGTCCCCCGCTGTGTCCCGCTGTGTCCCCCGCTGTGTCCCGCTGTGTCCCCCGCTGAGTCCCCGCAGTGTCACCGCTGTGTCCCGCTGTTTCCTCGCTGTGTCCCCTGCTGTCTCCCTCTCTGTCCCCTGCTGTGTCTCACGCTTTGTCCCCGCTGTCTCCCACTGTGTCTCGCTGTGTCCGGCTGTGCCCCCACTGTGTCCCGTTGTGTAAACAGATGTGTACTACGCTGTGTAACGCTGTGTCCCCGCTGTATCGACGCTGTGTCCCGCTGTGTCCCGCTGTGTCCTCGCTGTGTTCCCCGCTGTCTCCCGCTCTGTCCCTCGCTGTGTCTCACGCTTTGTCCCCGCTGTGTCCCACTGTGTCCCGCTGTGTCCGGCTGTGCCCCCACTGTGTCCCGTTGTGTCCACAGCTGAGTACCACGCTGTGTAACTGA
>NW_012295865.1:0-4978 GCF_000151885.1 Dipodomys ordii
GTCCCCCGCTGTGTCCCCCGCTGTGTCCCTGCTGTATCTCGCTGTGTCCTCGCTGTGTCCCCTGCTGTGTACCGCTGTGTCCTCCATTGTGTCCCCCGCTGTGTCCCGCTGTGTCCCTGCTGTTTCCCAGCTGTGTCCCCCTGTGTCCCGCTGTGTCCCCCACTGTGTCCTCCTGTATCCCGCTGTGTCCCGCTGTTTCCCCGCTGTGCCCCGCTTTGTCCGCGCTGTGTCCCGCTCTGTCCCCGCTGTGTCCCCCGCTGTGTCCCGGCTGTGTCTCGCTGTGTCCTCCCTGTGTCCCCTGCTGTCTCCCGCTTTTCTCCCCGCTGTGTCGCTCTGTGTCCAGCTGTGTCCCGCTTTGTTCCACTGTGCCCAGCTGTGTCCTCGCTGTATCTCCCGCAGTGTCCTGATGTGTCCTCGCTGTGTCCCGATGTGTCCCCCTGTGTACCCTGCTGTGTCCAGCTGTGTCCCCACTGCGTACTCCGATGTGTCCAACTGTGTGCCCCGCTGTGTCCCGCTGTGTCTCCCGCTGTGTCCCGCTGTGTCCCGATGTGTCCCACTGTGTTCTGCTGTGTCTCGTTGTGTCCTCGCTGTGCTCCCGCAGTGTCCCGCTGTGTCTTCGCTGTGTCCCCCACTGTGTCCCGCTGTGTCCCCCACAATGTCCCGCTGTGTCCCTGCTGTGTCCCTCTGTGTCCCTGCTGTGTCCCGCTGTGTCCCCCGCTGTGTCCCCCGCTGTGTCCCCGCTGTGTCAGGCTGTGTCCCACTGTGTACTCACTGTGTCCCGCGCTGTGTCCCGCTGTGTCCCCGGCTGTGTCCCGCTATGTACCCTGCTGTGTCCAGCTTTATCCCCAATGTGTACGCTGCTGTGTCCTGCTGTGTCCCCCGCTGTGTCCCCGCTGTGTCAGGCTGTGTCCCGCTGTGTCCTCACTGTGTCCCCCGCTGTGTCCTGCTGTGTCCCCCACTGTGTCCCGCTGTGTCCCGCTGTGACCCCGCTGTTTCCCCGCTGTGTCCGTGCTGTGTCCCACTGTGTACCCCGCTGTGTCACCCGCTGTGCCCCGCTGCATCCTGCTGTGTCCCGCTGTGTCCTGCTGTGTCCTCACTGTGTCCCCGCTGTGTCCCGGTGTGTAACCCGCTGTGTCCAGTTGTGTCCCCGCTGTGTCCCGCTGTGTCCGGCTTTGTCCTCGCTGTGTCCCCGCTGTGTCCTTCTGTGTCCCAAGGTGTTCCCTTCTGTGTCCCACGCTTTGTCCCACTGTGTCCCGGTGGATCCCTCTGTGTCCCGTTGTGTCCTCGCTGTTTCCCCACTGTGTCCCAGCTGTGTCTACGCAGTGTCCCCGCTGTGTCAGGCTGTGTCCCGCTGTTTCCTCGCATTGTCCCCCGCTGTGTCCCACTGTGTCCTCCGCTGTGTCCCCCGCTGTGTTCCGCTGTGTCCCGCTGTGTCCCGCTGTGTCCAGCTGTGTCCCCGCTGTGTCCCGCTGTGTCCCCCTGTTTGTCCCCCGCTTTGTCCAGCTGTGTCCCGCTGTGTCCCCTGCTGTGTCCCTGCTGTGTCCCGCTGTGTTCCGCTGTGCCCCGCTGTGTCCTCGCTGTGTCTCCCGCAATGTCCCGCTGTGTCCTCGCTGTGTCCCACTGTGTCCCGCTGTGTACCCTGCTGTGTCTAGCTGTGTCCACGCTGTGTCCCGCTGTGTCCCTCTGTGTCCTCCTGTGTCCCCTGGTTTCCGTCTTTGTCCCCCGCTGCATCCCATGCTGAGTCCCGTTGTGTCCCCACTGTGTCCCGCTGTGTCCCGCTGTGTCCCCAGCTGTGTCCCGCGATGTCCTCACTCTGTCGTATGCTGTGTCCCTCTGTGTCCTGCTGTGTCTCGCTCTGTCCCCATGTGTCCCGCTGTGTCCCTCTGTATCACACTGTGTCCCTGCTGTATTCCACTGTGTCCCTGGGGTGTCCCCCGCTGTGTCCCGCTGTGTCCCTGCTGTGACCCGCTGTGTCCCGCTGTGTCCCCGCTGTGTCCCGCTGTGTACCCCGCTCTGTCCAGCTTTGTCCCCGCTGTGTCTCGCTGTGTCCTACGCTCTGTCCCCCAGTGTGTCCCGCTGTGTCCCCCGCTGTGTCCCTGCTGTGTCCCGCTTTGTCCCACTGTGTCCCTCTGTGTCCCGTTGTGTCCTCGCTGTGTCCCCACTGTGTCCCAGGTGTGACCCCTGCTGTGAACCTGCTGTGTCCCTGCTGTGTCAGGCTATGTCCCGCTGTGTCCTCGCTGTGTCTACTGCTGTGTCCCTGCTGTGTCCCGCTGTGTCCTCGCTGTTTCCCCCGCTGTGGCCCACTGTGTATCCCGCTGTGTCCCCGCTCTGTCCCTCTATGTCCCCCACTCTGTCCCGCACAGTGTCCCGCTGTGTCCCACCGTGTCTCCGCTGCTTCCCGCTCTTGTCCCGCTTTGCCCTCTGTTGTCCCCCTCTGTGTCCCTCTGTGTCCCCCTGCTGTGTCCCCCGCTGTTTCCCTTTGTGT
This sequence comes from Dipodomys ordii, assembly GCF_000151885.1. Lineage (NCBI taxonomy): Eukaryota > Metazoa > Chordata > Mammalia > Rodentia > Heteromyidae > Dipodomys > Dipodomys ordii. The sequence continues at coordinate 2,486 of NW_012295865.1, forward strand.
CCCCATTGTCCCCCGGTGTGTCCCCGCTTTACCCCGCTGTGTTCCCCGCTGTGTCCCGCTGTGTCCCGCTGTGTCCCGCTGTTTCCCCGCTGTGTCCCCCGCTGTGTCCTGCTGTGTCTCCTGCTGTGTCCCCGCTATGTTCTGCTGTGTCCCGCTGTGTCCCGCGGTATTCCCCGCTGTGTCGAGCTGTGTCCTCGCATTGTCCCCGCTCTGTCCCGCTGTGTCGCTCTGTATCACACTGTGTCCCTGCTGTATTCCACTTGTCCCCGCTGTGTCCCCCGCTGTGTCCCGCTGTGTACCCCGCTGTGTCCAGCTTTGTCCCCAATGTGTACGACAATGTGTCCCACTGTGTCCCCTGCTGTGTCCTGCTGTGTCCCGCTGTGTCCTCGCTGTGTCCCCACTTTGTCCTGCTGTGTAACCCCTGTGTCCAGCTTTGTCCCCAATGTGTACGCCGCTGTGTCCTGCTGTGTCCCCCGCTGTGTCCCCGCTGTGTCAGGCTGTATCCCGCTGTGTCCTCACTGTGTCCCGCGCTGTGTCCCGCTGTGTCCTCGCTTTGTCCCCGCTGTGTCCTCGCTGTGTCCCGCTGTGTCCCACTGTGTACCCCGCTGTGTCCCGCTTTGTCCCACGCTGTGTTCCCCGCAATGTCCCTCTGTGTCCTCCACTGTGTCTCGCTGTGTCCCGCTGTGTCACCCGCTGTGTCCCCGCTGTGTCAGGCCGTGTCCCGTTGTGTCCTGCTGTGTCCCGCTGTGTTCAGCTGTGTCCGCGTTTTCCTTGCTGTGTCCCGCTGTGTCCCGCTGTGTACCTCACTGTGTCCACCTGTGTCCCCACTGTGTACCCCACTGTTTCAAGCTGTGTCCCCGCTGTGTCCCACTGTGTCCGGCTGTGTCCTCGCTGTGTCCCACTTTGTCCCCGCTGTGTTCCCCGCTGTGTTCCCCGCTGTGTCCCACTGTGTCCCCCGCTGTGTCCCCCGCTTTGTCCAACTGTGTCCCCAGTTGTGTCCCTCTGTGTCCCCAGCTGTGTCCCCCACTGTGTCCGGGCTGTGTCCCCGCTGTCCCCTGGTGTGTCCCTGCTGTGTCACGCTGTGTTCTGCTGTGTCCCCGCTGTGTTTCGCTGTGTCCCCCTGTGTCCCGCTGTGTCCCGCGCTGTGTCCTGCTGCGTCCCCCGCTGTGTCCCCTGCTGTGTCCCCGCTGTGTCCCGCTGTGTCTCTGCTGTCCCCCGTTGTGTCCCGGCTGTGTGCCGCTGTGTCCTGCTGTGGCCCCGGCCGTGTACATGCTCTGTCCCCCTGTGTCCCCGTTGTCCCCCGCTGTGTCCCCGCTGTGTCCCCCGCTGTGTCCCGCTGTGTCCAGCTGTGTCACCGCTGTGTCCTCGCTGTGTCCCACTATGTCCCCTCTTTGTCCCCGCTTTGTCCCCCGCTGTGCTCCGCTGTGTCCTTGCTCTGTCCCCCGCTCTGTCTCCCGCTGGGTCCAGCTGTGTCCCCCGCTGTGTCCCGCTGTGTCCACGCTGTGTCCCACAGTGTCCCCCGCTGAGTCCCCCGCTGTATCCCCGCTGTGTCCCGCTATGTCCCCCGCTGTGTCCCGCTGTGTCCCCACTGTATCCCCCTCTGTGTCCCTGCTGTGTCCCCGTTGTCCCCAGGTATGTCCCCGCTGTCTCCCGTTCTGTCCCCCGCTGTGTCCCGCTGTGTACCAGCTGTCCCCCGCTGTGTCCGGCTGTGTCTCCGATGATTCCCCGCTGTGCCCCGCTGTGTCCAGCTTTGTCCCCGGCTGTGTCCCCAGCTGTGTTCCCACTGTGTCCCTCTGTGTTCCCCGCTGTGTCCCCCGCTGTGTCCCTCACTGTGTCCCCGCTGTGTCCCCCGCTGTGTCCCGCTGTGTCCCCGCTGTGTCCCGCTCTGTGTCCCTGCTGTGTCCCCGTTGTCCCCAGGTTTGTCCCCGCTGTCCCCCGCTGTGTCCCACTGTTTCCCGCTGTGTCCCTGCTGTGTCCCGCTGTGTCCCGCTGTGACTCCGATGTTTCCCCGATGTTTCCCCGCTGTGTCCCGCGCTGTTTCTGTCCCGCTGTGTCCCCCACTGTGTCCCTGCTGTGTCCCCCTGCATCCTGCTGTGTCGCGCTGTGTCACCCGCTGTGTCTCCCGCTGTGTTCCTCTGTGTCCCGTTGTGTCCCCCGCTGTGTCCCTTTGTGTCCCGCTATGTCCCCACTGTGTCCTCCGCTGTGTCCCCGTTGTGTCCCCGCTGTGTCCCGCTGTGTCCTCGCTCTGTCCCCCGCTGTGTCGCGATGTGTCCCCGCTGTGTCCCTCTGTATCCCGCTGTGTCCCCGCTGTGTCCCGCTGTGTCCCGCTGTGTCCCGCTTTGTCCTCCGCTGTGTCCCTCTGTGTCCCGCTGTGTCCCCCGCTCTGTCCCTGCTGTGTCCCGCTGTGTCCCGCTTTGTCCTCCGCTGTGTCTCTCTGTGTCCCGCTGTGTCCCCCGCTGTGTCCCCGCTGTGTCCCGCTGTGTCCCCCGCTGT
>NW_012295866.1:0-4977 GCF_000151885.1 Dipodomys ordii
ACAGCGGGACACAGCGGGGGACACAGCAGGGGATAGCGGTGGGACAGAGAGTGGACAGAATGGAACACAGCGGTGACACAGCTGGACACAGCGGGGTACAAAGCAGGACACAGCGGGCACACAGCGCGGACACAGCAGGGACACAGCAGGGGACACAGTGGGACACAGCAGGGACACAGCAGGGGACACAGAGGGACACAGCGGGACACATGGGACACAGAGGGGCACAACAGGGACACAGCGAGGGACACAGCATGGGACACAGCGGGACACACCGGGGGACATAGCAGGACACAGCAGGGGACACAGGGAGGACACAGCCGGACACAGCATGGGACACAGCGGGACACACCGGGGGACATAGCAGGACACAGCAGGGGACACAGGGAGGACACAGCCGGACACAGTGGGGGACACAGCGGAACACAGCGAGGGACACAGCGGGGGACACAGTGGGACACAGTGGGGTACACTGAGGGGACACAGCGGGACCCAGCGGGACACAGCGTCGATACAGCGGGGACACAGCAGGACACAGCGGGGTACACAGCTGGGGACACAAGGGGACACAGTGGGGGACATAGCGGGACACACTGGGACACAGCGGGACACAGCGGGGCACAGCGGGGACAAAGCAGGAGACACAGCGGGGAACAGAGCAGGACACAGCGGGGGACACAGCGAGCACACAGCAGGACACAGCGAGGACACAGCGGGACACAGCCGGGGACAAAGCGGGACACAACGGGGAACACAGCGGGGGACACAGCGGAACACAGCGGCACACAGCAGGGGACACAGTGGTGACACAGTGGTACACAGCGTGGGACACAGCGAGGACACAGCAAAACACAGCGTGGGACAACGCAGGAGACAGCGGGGGACACAGCGAGGACACAGCGGGTCACAGCGGGGACACAGCGGGACACAGCGGGGGACACAACGACGACACAGCAGGACACAGCGGAGGACACAGCGGGGGATACAGCGGAACTCAGCGGGGAACACTGCGGTGACACAGCGGGTCACAGCGGGGACAAAGCGGGAGACACAGCGGGGAACAGAGCAGGACACAGCGGGGGACACAGCGAGGACACAGCGGGACACAGCGGGGACACAGCGGGGACTCAGCGGGGACACAGTGGGGGACACAGCGTCGATAGAGCGGGGACACAGAGGGACACAGCGGTGACACACGGGGACTCAGTGGGGGATACTGCGGGACACAGCGGGGGACACAGCGGGACACAGTGGGGAACACAGAGAGGACACAGCAGGACCCAGCGGGACAAAGTGTCGAAACAGCGGAAGCACAGCGGGACACAGCGGGGTACACAGCTGATGACACAAAGCGACACAGTGGGGGACACAGCGGGACACAGCGGGACACAGCGGGGCACAGCAGGGACAAAACGGGAGACACAGTGGGGAACAGAGCAGGACACAGCGGGGGACACAGAGAGGACACAGTGGGGACACAGTGAGACTCAGCCGGGGACACAGTGGGGGACAAAGCGGGACACCACGGGACACAGTGGGACACAGTGGGACACAGCGGGGGACACAGCGAGGACACAGCAGAACACAGCGTGGGAAACAGCGAGGACACAGCGGGACACATCGAGACACTGCGGGACACAGTGGGGACACAGCAGTAGACACAGCGAGACACAGCGGGTGACACAGCGGGACACAGCGGGGAACACAGCGAGGACACAGCGGGGACACAGCGGGGACACTGCGGGAACATTGTGGGACACAGCGGGGCACACAGCGAGACACAGCAGGACACAGCTTGGGACACAGCGGGAACACAGCAGGACACAGCCGGGGACACAGCGAGGACACAGCGGGACACAGCGGGACACAGCGTGGGACAAAGCGGGAGACAGCAGGGGACACAGCGAGGACACAGCGGGACACAGCGGCGACACATAGAGGACTCAGCGGGGGACACAGTGGGGGACAGAGCGGGACACAGCGGGACACTGCGGGGCACAGCGGGGGACACAGCGGGACACAGCGGGGGACCCAGCGGGACACAGCGGGACACAGCGGGACACTGCGGGGCACAGCGGGGGATACAGCGGGACACAGCGGGGGACACAGGGAGGACACAGCTTAACACAGCATGGGACAAAGCGAGGACACAGCGGGACACAGCGAGACACAGCAGGACCCAGCGGGGACCCAGCAGTGGACACAGCGGGACACAGCGGGGGACAAAGCGGGACACCACGGAACACAGCAGGACACAGCGTGAAACAGCGGTGAACCTGCGGGGACACAGCGGGACACAGCGGGGACACAGCGGGACCCAGCGGGACACATCGGGGGACACAGCGGGACACAGCGGGGACACAGCGGGGACACAGCGGGAAACAGCAGGTCACAGCGGGGGACACAGCGGGACACAGCAGGACACAGCGGGGGACACAGCAGGGACACAGTGGGACACAGTAGGACACAGCGTGGGACAAAGCGGGAGACAGCAGATGACACAGCGAGGACACAGCTGTACACAGCGGGGACACAGAGGGGACTCAGCAGGGGACATAGAGGGAAAAAAGCGGGACACCACGGGACACAGTAGGACACAGCGGGACACAGCGGGGACACTGCGGGACACAGCCAGGAGACACAGCGGTGGACAGCGGGGGACAGAGAATGGACACAGGAGAACACAGAGGGGACACAGCTGGACACAGAAGGGTACACAGTGGGACACAGCGGACACACAGCGGGGACAGAGCTGGACACAGAGGGACAGAGGGTGACACAGCTGGACACTGAGGGAGACAGAGTGAGGACACAGCCGGAAACAGCGAAACACAGCGTGACACAGTGGGGACACAGCAGGGGACACAGCGGGACACAGCGGGGGACACAGCGGGACACAGCGGGGGACACAGGGGGACACAGCGGGACACAGCAGGACACAGAGGGGGACACAGTGGGACAGAGCAGAGGACACAGCAGAGGACACAGCTGGAAACACAGCGGGACACAGCGGGACACAGCGGGGGACACAGGGGGGACACAGCGGGACCCAGCGCGGGACACAGCGAGGACACATTGGGACACAGCGGGGACACAGCAGGACTCAGCGGGGGACACAGCAGTACACAGCGGGACACAGCGGGAAACAGCGGGGGACACAGAGGGGTAAACAGCGGGACACAGTGGGGAACACAGCGAGGACACAGAGAGGACACAGTGGGGACACAGCGAGACTCAGCCGGGGACACAGCGGGGGAAAAAGCGGGACACCACGGGACACAGTGGGACACAGCGGGACACAGCGGGGTCACTGCGGGACACAGTGGGGGACAAAGCGGGACACAGCGGGACACAGCGGGGACGCAGCGGGACACAGCGGGACACGGCGGGGGACACAGCGGGACACAGAGGGGGACATAGCGAGGACACAGCGGGACACAGCAGGACACAGCGGGGGACACAGCGAGGACACAGTGGGGGACACAGTGGGGGAAACAGCTGGACACAGCGGGGAACACAGCGAGGACACAGCGGCACCCAGCGGGACACAGCGTAGATACAACGGAGACACAGCGTTACACAGCATGGTACAAAGCTGTGGACACAACGGGACACAGTGGGGGCACAGCGGGACACAGCGGGACGCAGTGGGACACAGCGGGGGACACAACGGGACACAGATGGGGACAGAGCGGGACACAGTGGGGGACACAGCCGGACACAGCAGGGGAAACAGTGGGGGACACAGCGGGACACAGCGGGACACAGCGAGGGCACAGCGGGACAGAGCGGGACACTGCAGGGCACAGCGGGGGACACAGCGGGACACAGCGGGGGACACAGCGAGGAAACAGCGGAACACAGAGCGGGACACAGCGGGACACAGCGGGGGACAGAGCGGGAGACAGCGGGGGACACAGCGAGGACACAGTGGGACACAACGCTGACACTGCGGGGACACAGCAGGAGACACAGCGGGGGACACAGCCGGACACAGCGGGACACAGCGGGGGACACATGGAGGACTCAGCGGGACAAAGCGGGGACACAGCGGCGACTCACCGAGGGACACAGCTGGGGACAAAGCGGGACACCACAGAACACAGTGGGAAACAGCGGGACACAGCGGGGAAAATGCGGGGACACAGGGGGACAAAGCGTGGGACACATAGGGACACAGCGGGGGACACAGCGGGACACAGTGGGACACAGCGGGGCACACAAGGGGGACACAGCGGGACACAGCGGGGAACACAGCGAGGACACAGCGGGACCCAGCGGTACACAGCGTCGATACAGCGGGGACACAGCGTAACACAGCGTGGTACACAGCTGTGAACACAACGGGACACAGTGGGGGCACAGCGGGACACAGCGGGACACAGCGGGACACAGCAGGACACAGGGGGACAAAGCTTGAGACACAGCGGGGTACAGAGCGGGAGACAGCGGGGAACACAGCGAGGACACAGCGGGACACAGCGCTGACACTGCGGGGACACAGCGGGGGACACAGCGGGAGACACAGCCGGACAAAGCGGGACACAGCGGGGGACACAGGGGGGACGCATTGGGACACAGCGGGGACACAGCGGGACTCAGCGGGGGAAACAACAGTACACAGCGGGACACTGCGGGACACGGCGGGGGACACAGAGGGGTAAACAGCGGGACACAGGGGGGAACACAGCGAGGACACAGCGGGACCAAGCGGGACACAGCGTCGATACAGCGGGGACACTGTGGGACACAGTGTGGTACACAGCTGGGTACACAACGGGACACAGCGGGGGACACAGCGAGGACACAGCAGAACACAGCGTGGGAAACAACGAGGACACAGCGGGACACAACGAGACACAGCGGGACACAGTGGGGACACAGCAGTAGACACAGCGGGACACAGCGAGGACACAGCGGGGACACAGCGGGGACACAGCGGCACCCAGCAGGACACAGCCGGGCACACAGCGGGAC
>NW_012295867.1:0-4976 GCF_000151885.1 Dipodomys ordii
GTTTCTTTTGCTTCTGTTTCTTCTGCTTCTTCTTCTTCTGTTTATTCTGACTCTACTTCTGCTTCTCGATCTTCTCCTTTTCTATCTGCTCTTCTGATTCTCGTGCTTCTCCTTCTTGTTCTCCTTCTGTTTCTGCTTCTCTTTCTGATTCTGCTTCTCCTTCTGCTCCTCCTTCTCTTTCTCCTTCTTCTGCTTCTCTCACTGCTTCTGCTTCTGCTTCTTTTGCTTATTCTTTTTCTTCTGCTTCAGCTTCTCCTGCTTCTGCTTCTTCTGCTTTTATTGCTTCTCCTTATATTTCTCCTTATGCTTCTCCTTATGCTTCTCCTTATGCTGCTGCTGCTTCTTTTTCTTCTTCTTCGTCTTCTTCTTCTTCTCTTTCTTCTGCTTCTGCTTTTCCTGCTTCTTCTGCTTCTACTGCTTCTCTTTCTGCTTCTTGTCCTTCTCCTGTTTCTTCTCCTTCTGCTTCTCCGGCTTCTGCTTCTTCTGCTTTTCCTGCTTCTCTTTCTGCTTCTCCTTCTGCTTCTCCTTCTGCTTCTGCTCCTTCTTCTTCTGTTTCTTCTTCTTCTGCTTCTCCCGCTTCTGCTTCTTCTGCTTCTCCTGCTTCTCGTTCTGCTTCTCTTCGTCGGCTTCTCTTTCTATTTCTGATTCTGCTTCTTCTGATTCTGATTCTTCTCCTTCTGCTTCTGCGTCTTCTGCATTTCCTGCTTCTCCTTCTGCATCTTCTTCTGCTTGTGCTTTTCCTTCTGCTTCTTCTTCTGCTCCGGCTTCTCCTTCTCCTTCTTCTGCTTCTCCGTCTGCTTCTGTTTCTTCTGCTTTTCCTGCTTCTCCTTCTGCTGCTCTTTCTGTTTTTTCTTCTCTTTCTTCTGCAATTCCTCCTGCTTGTCTTTCTGGTTCTGCATCTTCAGCTTCTTCTGCTACTGATTCTGCTTCTTCTGTTCCTTCTGCTTCTCATTCTGCTTTTGCTTCTCTTTCTGCTTCTGCTTCTCCTTGTGGTTCTCCTTGTTCTTCTCCAGATTCTGCTTCTTCTGCTTCTCCTGCTTCTCCTTGTGCTTTAGGTTCTGCTTTTGCTTCTTCGGCTTCTTCTGCTTCCATTTCTGCTTCTCCTTCTGTTTCTGCTTCTCCTTCTGCTTCGGCTTCTTCTCCTTCTTCTGTTTCTTCTGCTTCTACTTCTCCTGCTTCTGCTTCTCCTGCTTCTCGTTCTGCTTCTCTTTCTGCTTCTCCTTCTCCTTCTCCTTCTTCTGCTTCTCCTTCTGCTTCTCCTTCTGCATCTTCTTCTGTTTCAATTTCTCCTTCTTCTGCTTTTCCTTCTGCTTCTGCTTCTCCTGCTTCTGCTTCTTCTGCTTCTCCTGCTTCTCCTTCTCATTCTCCTTCTCTTTCTGCTTCTGCTTATCCTTCTGTTTCTCCTACTCCTAATCCTTCTCTGTCTCCTTCTCCTTCTTCTTCTTCTGCTTCTCCTGCTGCTTCTTCTTCTGCTTCTTCTGCTTTTTCTGTTTCTTCTTCTTCTGCTTCAGCTTCTGCTTCTTCTGCTTCTCCTTTTGCTTCTGCTTCTCCGACTCATTCTCCTTCTCCTTCAATTTCTCCTTCTTGTGCTTCTCATTCTGCTTCTGCTTCTGCTTCTCCCGCTTCTGCTTCTTCTGCTTCTCCTGCTTGTCCTTCTCCTTCTGCTTCTCCTTCTCCTTCTTCTCCTTCTGTTTCTGCTTCTGCTTCTTCTGATTCTCCAACTTCTCCTTCTTGTTCTCCTTCTGTTTCTGCTTCTCTTTCTGCTTCTGCATCTCCTTCTGCTTCACCTTCTGCTGCTCTTTCTCCTTCTTCTGTTTCTCCCTCTGCTTCTGCTTCTTATGCTCCTTCTTTATTTTCTGCTTCTGCTTCTCCTGCTACTGCTTCTTATGCTTCTACTGCTTCTTCTTCTGCTTCTGCTTCTTCTGCTTCTATTGTCTTTCTGCTTCTGCTTCTCCTGCTTGTTTTTCTGCTTCTTCTGCTGCTTCTCCTTCTGCTGCTTCTTCTACTTCTCCTTCTGCTTCTCTTTTTGCTTCTCCTTCTGCTTCTGCTTCTGCTTCTTCTGTTTCTCCTGCCTGAATTTCTGGTTCTACTTCTTCTGCTGCTTCTCCTTCTGCTTCTGCTTCTACTTCTGCTTCTGATTCTGCTTCTTCTGCTTCTTCTCTTTCGGCTTCTGCTGCTTCTGCTTCTTGTGCTTCTCCTGCTTCTCTTTCTGCTTCTCATTCCACTTCTGCTTCTCCTTCTGCTTCTCCTCCTTCTCCTTCTCCTACTTCTGCTTCTCCTTCATCTTCTGCTTCTTCTGCTTCTCCTGCTTCTCCTTCTGCATCTCCTTCTGCTTGTGCTTTTCCTTATGCTTCTTCTTCTGCCTCTGCTTCTCCTTCTCCTTCTTTTGCTTCTCCTTTTGCTTCTGCTTCTTCTGCTTTTCCTGCTTCTCCTTCTGCTTCTGCTTCTTCTGCTTCTCCTTCTGCATCTTCTTCTGCTTCTGCTTCTCCTTCTTCTGCTCCTCCTTCTCATTCTCCTACTGCTTCTCCTTCTGTTTCCCTTCTCCTTCTTGTTCTTCTGCTTTTCCTTCTGCTTCTCCTTCTGCTTCTGCTACAACTGCTACTGCTTCTACTTCTTCTGTTTTTTCTGCTTCTCCTTCTGCTTTGGATTCTCTTTCTGCTTCTGCTTCTCCTTCTGCTTCTCCTTCTGCTTCTCCAGATTCTGCTTCTTCTGCTTCTCCTGCTTCTCCTTCTGCTTCTTCGGATTCTTCTGTTTCTTCTGCTTCTGCTTCTCCTGCTTCTTCTGCTTCTCCTGCTTCTCTTTCTGCTTCTTCTTCTTCTTCTGCTTCTCCTTCTGCTTCTGCTCTTTTCCTTCTTCTGTTTTTTTGCTCTGTTTCTTCTTCTTCTTCTTCTTCTGTTTCTTCTGATTCTACTTCTGCTTCTCCTTCTCCTTCTCTTTCTACTTCTACTTTTACTTCTTCTTATTCTCCTGCTTTTCCTTCTTGTTCTCCTTCTGTTTCGGCTTCTCTTTCTGCTTCTGCTTCTCCTTCTGCTGCTCCTTCTCCTTCTGCTTCTCCCTCTCATTCTGCTTCTTATGCTTATTCTTTTTCTTCTGCTTCTGCTTCTCTTGCTTCTGTTTCTTCTGCTTCTTCTGCTTCTTCTGCTTCTGCTTCTATTGCTTCTCCTTCTCCTCCTTCTCCTTCTCCTTCTCCTTCTTCTTCTTCTTCTTCTTCTTCTTCTTCTTCTTCTTCTTCTTCTTCTTCTTCTTCTTCTTCTTCTTCTTCTTCTTCTTCTTCTTCTTCTTCTTCTTCTTCTCTTTCTGCTGCTTCTGCTTTTCCTGCTTCTTCTTCTTCTACTGCTTCTCTTTCTGCTTCTCATTCTGCTTCTGCTTCTCCTATTGCTTCTGCGGCTCTTCCTTCTCCTTCTCCTACTTCTCCTTCTCCTTCTGCTTCTGATTCTTCTGCTTCTCCTGCTTCTCCTTCTGCATCTTCTTGTGCTTCTGCTTCTCCTTCTGCTGCTTCTTCAGCTTCTGTTTCTCCTTCTGCTTCTCCTTCTGCTTCTCCTTCTGTTTCTCCTTCTCCTTCTTCTTCTGCTTTTACTTTTGCTTCTCCTTCTGCTTCTGCTGCAACTGCTACTGCTTCTGCTTCTTCTGTTTCTTCCGCTTCTCCTTCTCCTTTTGATTCTCTTTCTGCTTCTGCTTCTCCTTCAGCTTCTCATTCTGCTTCTCCAGATTCTGCTTCTTCTGCTTCTCCTGCTTCTCCTTCTGCTTCAGGTTCTGCTTCTGCTTCTTCGGATTCTTATGCTTCTGGTTCTCCTGCTTCTGCTTCTTCTGCTTCCCCTCCTTCTCTTTCTGCTTCTCCTTCTGTTTCTGCTTCTCCTTCTGCTTCTGCTTCTTGTCCTTCTCCTGTTTCTTCTGCTTCTGCTTCTCCTGCTTCTGCTCCTTCTGCTTTTCCTGCTTCTCTTTCTGCTTCTCCTTCTGCTTCTGCTCCTCCTTCTGCTTCTGCTCCTTCTATTTCTTCTGTTTCTTTTCTTCTGCTTCTCCCGCTCTGCTTCTTCTGCTTCTCCTGCTTCTCGTTCTGCTTCTCTTCGTCGGCTTCTCTTTCTACTTCTCCTTCTGCTTCTTCTGATTCTGCTTCTTCTCCTTCTGCTTCTCCTTCTGCTTCTGCTTCTTCTGCTTCTCCTACTACTCCTTCTGCATCTCCTTCTGCTTGTGCTTTTCCTTCTGCTTCTTCTTCTGCTTCTGCTTCTCCTTCTTCTGCTTCTCCGTCTGTTTCTGCTTCTTCTGTTTTTCCTGCTTCTCCTACTGCTTCTCATTCTTCTTCTCCTTCTGTTTCTCCTTGTCGTTATTCTGCTATTCCTTCTGCTTCTCTATCTGCTTCTGCATCTTCAGCTTCTTCTGCTACTGCTTCTGCTTCTGCTTCTTCTGTTTCTTCTGCTTCTCTTTCTGCTTCTCCTTCTGCTTTTCCTTCTCTTTCTGCTTCTGCTTCTCCTTCTGGTTCTCCTTCTTCTCCAGATTCTGCTTTTTCTGCTTCTCCTTCTGCTTCAGGTTCTGCTTCTGCTTCTTCTGCTTCTATTTCTGCTTCTCCTTCTGTTTGTGCTTCTCTTTCTGCTTCTGCTTCTTTTCCTTCTTCTATTTCTTTTGATTCTGCTTCTCCTGCTTCTGCTTCTCCTGCTTCTCCTTCTGTTTCTCCTTCTGCTTCTCCTTCTGCTTCTCCTTCTTCTGCTTCTCCTTCTGCTTCTGCTTCTCCTTCTGCATCTTCTTCTGTTTCAATTTCTCCTTCTTCTGCTTTTCATTCTGCTTCTGCTTCTCCTGCTTCTGCTTCTTCTGCTTCTCCTGCTTCTCCTTCTGCTTCTCTTTCTGCTTCTGCTTATCCTTCTGTTTCTCCTACTCCTAATCCTTCTCTTTCTCCTTTTCCTTCTTTTCTTCTGCTTCTCCTCCTGCTGCTTCTTCTGCTTTTTCTGTTTCATCTGATTTCTGCTTCTCCTGCTTCTTCTTCT
>NW_012295868.1:0-4976 GCF_000151885.1 Dipodomys ordii
GTTTTCTGCTTTTCCTTCTGCATCTGCTACACTGCTACTGCTTCTACTTCTTCTGTTTCTCTGCTTCTCTTCTGCTTTTGATTCTCTTTCTGCTTCTGCTTCTCCTTCTGCTTCTCATTCTGCTTCTAAAGATTCTGCGTCTTCTGCTTCTCCTGCTTCTCCTTCTGCTTCAGGTTCTGCTTCTGCGTCTTCGCATTCTTATGCTTCTGCTTCTCCTGCTTCTGCTTCTTCTGCTTTCCCTCCTTCTCTTTCTGCTTCTCCTTCTGTTTCTGCTTCTCCTTCTGCTTCTGCTTCTTGTCCTTCTCCTGTTTCTTCTGCTTCTGCTTCTCCTGTTTCTGCATCTCCTGCTTCTCCTTCTGCTTCTCTTTCTGCTTCTCCTGCTGCTTTTCCTTCTCCTGCTCCTTCTTCTGCTTCTCTTTCTGCTTCTCATTCTGTTTCTCCTTCTCCTTCTCCTTCTCGTTCTTCTGCTTTTCCTTCTGCTTCTACAACTTCTGCTACGGCCTCTACTTCTTCTGTTCCTTCTGCTTCTCCTTATGCTTCTCCTTCTGCTTTTGCTTCTCTTTCTGCTTCTGCTTCTCCTTCTGCTTCTCCAGATTCTGCTTCTTCTGCTTCTCCTGTATCTCCTTATGCTTCAGGTTCTGCTTCTGCTTCTTCGGCTCCTTCTGCTTCTGCTTCTCCTGCTGCTGCTTCTTCTGCTGCTCCTGCTTCTATTTCTGCTTTTCCTTCTGTTTCTGCTTCTGCTTCTTCTCCTTCTCTTTCTGCTTCTTCTGATTCTCCTGCTTCTCCTTCTTGTTCTCCTTCTGTTTCTGCTTCTCTTTCTGCTTCTGCTTCTCCTTCTGCTGCTCCTTCTCCTTCTCCTTCTTCTGCTTCTCTCACTGCTTCTGCTTCTGCTTCTTTTGCTTATTCTTTTTCTTCTGCTTCAGCTTCTCCTGCTTCTGCTTCTTCTGCTTCTACTGCTTCTCCTTATACTTCTCCTTATGCTTCTCCTTATGCTTCTCCTTATGCTGCTGCTGCTTCTTCTTCTTCTTCTTCGTCTTCTTCTTCTTCTCTTTCTTCTGCTTCTGCTTTTCCTGCCTCCTCTGCTTCTACTGCTTCTCTTTCTGCTTCTTGTCCTTCTCCTGTTTCTTCTCCTTCTGCTTCTCCTGCTTCTGCTTCTTCTGCTTTTCCTGCTTCTCTTTCTGCTTCTCCTTCTGCTTCTCCTGCTTCTGCTCCTTCTCCTTCTTCTGTTTATTCTTCTTCTGCTTCTCCCGCTTGTGCTTCTTCTGCTTCTCCTGCTTCTCGTTCTGCTTCTCTTCGTCGGCTTCTCTTTCTATTTCTGCTTCTTCTGATTCTGATTCTTCTCCTTCCTCTTCTCCTTCTGCTTCTGTGTCTTCTGCATTTCCTGCTTCTCCTTCTGCATCTCCTTCTGCTTGTGCTTTTCCTTCTGCTTCTTCTTCTGCTCTGGCTTCTCCTTCTCCTTCTTCTGCTTCTCCGTCTGCTTCTGTTTCTTCTGCTTTTCCTGCTTCTCCTTCTGCTTCTCCTTCTATTTCTCCTTCTCGTTCTTCTGCTATTCCTTCTGCTTCTCTTTCTGCTTCTGCATCTTCAGCTTCTTCTGCTACTGATTCTGCTTCTTCTGTTTCTTCTGCTTCTTCTTCTGCTTTTGCTTCTGTTTCTGCTTCTGCTTCTCCTTCTGGTTCTCCTTCTTCGTCTCCAGATTCTGCTTCTTCTGCTTCTCCTGCTTCTCCTTCTGCTTTAGGTTCTGCTTTTGCTTCTTCGGCTTCTTCTTCTTCTATTTCTGCTTCTCCTTCTGTTTCTGCTTCTCTTTCTGCTTCTGCTTCTTCTCCTTCTTCTATTTCTTCTGATTCTGCTTCTCCTGCTTCTGCTTCTCCTGCTTCTCCTTCTGTTTCTCTTTATGCTTCTCCTTCTGCTTCTCCTTCTTCTGCTTCTACTACTGCTTCTGCTTCTCCTTCTGCATCTTCTTCTGTTTCAATTTCTCCTTCTTCTGCTTTTCATTCTGCTTCTGCTTCTCCTGCTTCTGCTTCTTCTGCTTCTCCTTCTCATTCTCCTTCTCTTTCTGCTTCTGCTTATCCTTCTGTTTCACCTACTCCTAATCCTTCTCTTTCTCCTTCTCCTTCTTCTTCTGCTTCTCCTGCTGCTTCTTCTTCTGCTTCTTCTGCTTTTTCTGTGTCTTCTTCTTCTGCTTCAGCTTCTGCTTTTTCTGCTTCTCCTTTTGCTTCTGCTTCTCGGTCTGCTTCTGCTTCTGCTCTTCTCCTTCTTCTGTTTCTTCTGCTTCTGCTTATCCTTCTGCTTTTCCTTCTATTTCTCCTTCTCGTTCTTCTGCTATTCCTTCTGCTTCTCTTTCTGGTTCTGCATCTTCAGCTTCTTCTGCTACTGATTCTGCTTCTTCTGTTTCTTCTGCTTCTCCTTCTGCTTTTGCTTCTCTTTCTGCTTCTGCTTCTCCTTCTGGTTCTCCTTCTTCTTCTCCAGATTTTTCTTCTTCTGCTTCTCCTGCTTCTCCTTCTGCTTTAGGTTCTGCTTTTGCTTCTTCGGCTCCTTCTGCTTCTATTTCTGTTTCTCCTTATGTTTCTGCTTCTCTTTCTGCTTCTGCTTCTTCTCCTTCTTCTATTTCTTCTGATTCTGCTCCTCCTGCTTCTCCTTCTGTTTCTCTTTATGCTTCTCCTTCTGCTTCTCCTTCTTCTGCTTCTACTACTGCTTCTGCTTCTCCTTCTGCATCTTCTTCTGTTTCAATTTCTCCTTCTTCTCCTTTTCATTCTGCTTCTGCTTCTCCTGCTTCTGCTTCTTCTGCTTCTCCTGCTTCTCCTTCTCATTCTCCTTCTCTTTCTGCTTCTGCTTATCCTTCTGTTTCTCCTACTCCTAATCCTTCTCTTTCTCCTTCTCCTTCTTCTTCTTCTGCTTCTCCTGCTGCTTCTTCTTCTGCTTTTTCTGTTTCTTCTTCTTCTGCTTCAGCTTCTGCTTCTTCTGCTTCTCCTTTTGCTTCTGCTTCTCCGTCTGCTTCTGCTTCTGCTCTTCTCCTTCTTCTGTTTCTTCTGCTTCTGCTTCTCCTGCTTCTTCTTCTGCTTCTCCTACTTCTCCTTCTGCTTCTCCGTCTCATTCTCCTTCTCCTTCAATTTCTCCTTCTTGTGCTTCTCATTCTGCTTCTGCTTCTGCTTCTCCTACTTCTGCTTCTTCTGTTTCTCCTTCTCCTTCCTCTTCTCTTTCTGCTTCTGATTCTCCTTCTGCTCCTCCTACTCCTAATCCTTCTCTTTCTACTTCTTCTTCTGCTTCTCGTTCTGCTTCTGCTTCTTCTCCTTGTTCTGTTTCTTCTGCTTCTGCTTTTCCAGCTTCTGCTGCTTCTGCTTGTCCTTCTGCTTCAGGTTCTCCTTCTGCTTCTTGGGCTTCTTCTGTTTGTTCTGCTTCTGCTTCTCCTGCTACTGCTTCTTCTGCTTCTCTTTCTGCTTCTCCTTCTGCTTCTGCTTCTCCTTCTTCTTCTCCTTCTGCTCCTTCTCTTTCTTCTGTTTCTTCTTCTTCTGCTTCTCCCGCTCCTGCTTCTTCTGCTTCTCCTGCTTGTCCTTCTCCTTCTGCTTCTCCTTCTCCTTCTTCTCCTTCTCTTTCTGCTTCTGCTTCTTCTGATTCTCCAACTTCTCCTTCTTCTTCTCCTTCTGTTACTGCCTCGCTTTCTGCTTCTGCATCTCCTTCTGCTTCACCTTCTGCTGCTCTTTCTCCTTCTTCTGTTTCTCCCTCTGCTTCTGCTTCTTATGCTTCTTCTTTATCTTCTGCTTCTGCTTCTCCTGTTTCTGCTTCTTATGCTTCTACTGCTTCTTCTTCTGCTTCTGCTTCTCTTTGTGCTTCTGCTTCTCCTGCTTGTTTTTCTGCTTCTTCTGCTGCTTCTCCTTCTGCTGCTTCTTCTACTTCTCCTTCTCCTTCTCTTTTTGCTTCGCCTTCTGCTTCTGCTTCTGCTTCTTCTGTTTCTCCTGCCTGAATTTCTGATTCTACTTCCTCTGCTGCTTCTCCTTCTGCTTCTGCTTGTACTTCTGATTCTGATTCTGCTTCTTCTGCTTCTTCTCTTTCGGCTTCTCCTGCTTCTGCTTCTTGTGCTTCTCCTGCTGCTCTTTGTGCTTCTCATTCCGCTTCTGCTTCTGCTTCTCCTCCTTCTCCTTCTCCTACTTCTGCTTCTCCTTCACCTTCTGCTTCTTCTGCTTCTCCTTCTGCATCTCCTTCTGCTTGTGCTTGCCCTTATGCTTCTTCTTCTGCCTCTGCTTCTCCTTCTCCTTCTTTTGCTTCTCCTTTTGCTTCTGCTTCTTCTGCTTTTCCTGCTTCTCCTTCTGCTTCTTCTCCTTCTGCTTTTCCTTCTGCATCTTCTTCTGCTTCTGCTTCTCCTTCTCCTTCTTCTGCTTCTCCTTCTGATTCTCCTTCTTCTTCTTCTTCTTTTTCTGCTTTACCTGCTTCTCTTTCTGCTTCTCCTTCTGCTTCTCCTTCTGTTTCTCCTTCTACTTCTTCTTCTTCTGCTTTTCCTTCTGCTTCTCGTTCTGCTTCTGCTACAATTGCTGCTGCTTCTACTTCTTCTGTTTCTTCTGCTTCTCCTTCTGATTTTCATTCTCTTTCTGCTTCTGCTTCTCCTTCTGCTTCTCCAGATTCTGCTTCTTCTGCTTCTCGTGCTTCTCCTTCTGCCTGAGGTTCTCCTTCTGCTTCTTCGGATTCTTATTCTTCTGCTTCTCCTGCTTCTGCTTCTTCTGCTTCCCCTCCTTCTCTTTCTGCTTCTCCTTCTGTTTCTGCTTCTCCTTCTGCTTCTGCTTCTTGTCCTTCTCCTGTTTTTTCTGCTTATGCTTCTCCTGTTTCTGCATCTCCTGCTCCTCCTTCTGCTGCTCTTTCTGCTTCTCCTGCTGCTTTTCCTTCTCCTGCTCCTTCTTCTGCTTCTCTTTCTGCTTCTCCTTCTGTTTCTCCTTCTCCCTCACCTTCTCGTTCTTCTGCTTTTCCTTCTGCTTCTCTTCCTGCTTCTG
>NW_012295869.1:0-4975 GCF_000151885.1 Dipodomys ordii
GACTACTGCTTCTGCTTCTTCTGTTTCTTCTGCTTCTACTTCTTATTTTGATTCTCTTTCTGCTTCTGCTTCTCCTTCTGCTTCTCCTTCTGCTTCTCCAGATTCTGCTTCTTCTACTAATCCTGCTTCAGGTTCTGCTTCTGCTTCTTCGGATTCTTATGCTTCTACTTCTTCTGCTTCCCCTCCTTCTCTTTCTGCTTCTCCTTCTGTTTCTGCTTGTCTTTCTGCTTCTCCTTCTGATTCTGCTACTTCTCCTTCTTCTGTTTCTTCTTCTTCTGCTTCTCCTGCTTCTCGTTCTGCTTCTCTTCGTCTGCTTCTCTTTCTGCTTCTGCTTCGGCATCTCATTCTGCTTGTGCTTGTCCTTATGATTCTTCTACTACTTCTGCTTCTCCTTCTCCGTCTGCTACTGCTTCTTCTGCTTTTCCTGCTTCTCCTTCTGCTTCTATTTCTGTTTCTCCTTCTCCTTCTTGTTCTTCTTCTTTTCCTTCTGCTTCTTATTCTGCTTCTGCATCTTCAGCTTCTTCTGCTACTGCTTCTGCTTCTTCTGTTTCTTCTGCTTCTCCTTCTGCTTTTGCTTCTCTTTCTGATTCTGCTTCTCCTTCTTCTTCTCCAGATTCTGCTTCTTCTGCTTCTCCTTCTGCTTCAGGTTCTTCTTCTGCTTCTTCGGCTTCTTCTGCTTCTATTTCTGCATCTCCTTCTGTTTCTGCTTCTCCTTCTGCTTCTGCTTCTTCTCCTTCTTCTATTTCTTCTCCTTCTGCTTCTCCCGCTTCTGCTTCTCCTTCTTCTCCTTCTGTTTCTCCTTATGATTATCCTTCTGCTTCTCCTTCTCCTCCTACTTCTGCTTCTCCTTCTGCTTCTGCTTCTTCTTCTGCATCTTCTTCTGTTTCAATTTCTCCTTCTTCTGCTTTTCATTCTGCTTCTGCTTCTCCTGCTTCTGCTTCTCCTGCTTCTCCTTCTCCTTTTCTTTCTGCTTCTGCTTATCCTTCTGTTTCTTCTACTCCAAATCCTTCTCTTTCTCCTTCTCCTTCTTCTGCTTCTGCTTCTCCTTCTGCTTCCTCTTCTGCTTCTTCTGCTTTTTCTCTTTCTTCTACTTCAGCTTCTGTTTATTCTGCTTCTCCTTCTGCTTCTGCTTCTCCTTCTGCTTCTGCTCTTCTCCTTCTTCTGTTTCTTCTGCTTCTGCTTCTCCTGCTTCTTCTGCTTCTGCTTCTCCTGCTTCTCCTTCTGGTTCAGGTTCTGCTTCTGCTTTTTCTGCTTCTTCTCCTTCTGCTTCTCCTGCTTCAGCTTCTTCTGCTTCTCCTGCTACTCTTTCTCCTTCTCCTTCTGTTTCTACTTCTGCTTCTGCTTCTGCTCTTCTCCTTCTTCTGTTTCTTCTGCTTCTCATGATTCTTCTGCTTCTGCTTCTCCTTCTGCTGCTCCTTCGCCTTCTCCTTCTTCTGCTTCTCCCACTGATTCTGCTTCTTTTGCTTATTCTTTTCCTTCTGATTCTGCTTCTCCTGCTTCTGCTTCTTCTGCTTCTACTGCTTCTCCGTATGCTTCTCCGTATGCTTCTCCTTATGCTTCTCCTTATGCTTCTCCTCCTCCTTCTTCTTCTCCTTCTTCTTCTTCTTCTTCTTCTTCTTCTTCTTCTTCTTCTTCTTCTTCTTCTTCTCTTTCTTCTTCTTCTTCTTCTTCTTCTTCTTCTTCTTCTTCTTCTTCTTCTTCTTCTTCTTCTTCTTCTTCTTCTTCTTCTTCTTCTTCTTCTTCTTCTTCTTCTTCTTCTTCTCTTTCTTCTGCTTCTGCTTTTCCTGCTTCTTCTGCTTCTAGTGCTTCTCTTTCTGCTTCTCATTCTGCTTCTGCTTCTCCTATTGCTTCTGCTGCTCTTCCTTCTCCTTCTCCTACTTCTGCTTCTCCTTCTGCTTCTGCTTCTCCTTCTGCTTCTCCTTATATTTCTCTTTCTCCTTCTCCTTCTCGTTCTTCTGCTTCTACTTCTGCTTTTGCTTCTGCTACTTATGCTTCTTCTGTTTCTTTTGCTTCTGCTTCAGTTGCTTCTGCTTCTTAGCTTTTCCTGCTTCTCCTGCTTCTGTTTCTGCTTCTTCTTCTTCTTCTCTTTCGGGTTCTCCTGCTTCTGCTTCTTGTGCTTCTCCTGCTTCTCTTTCTGCTACTCATTCTGCTTCTGCTTCCACTTCTGCTTCTGCTTCTCCTCCTTCTCCTTCTCCTTCTCCTACTTCTGCTTCTCCTTCAGTTTCTGCTTCTTCTGCTTCTCCTGCTTCTCCTTCTGCATCTCCTTCTGCTTGTGCTTGTACTTATGCTTCTTCTTCTGCTGCTGCTTCTCCTGCTTCTTTTGGTTCACCTTTTGCTTCTGCTTCTTCTGATTTTCCTCCTTCTCCT
Organism: Dipodomys ordii; assembly: GCF_000151885.1. NCBI lineage: Eukaryota > Metazoa > Chordata > Mammalia > Rodentia > Heteromyidae > Dipodomys > Dipodomys ordii. The sequence goes on from NW_012295869.1 coordinate 2,368, forward strand.
TCGGCTTCTCCCTCTGCCTCTCCTTCTGCTTCTCCTTCTGTTTCTCCTTATCCTTCTCGTTCTTCTGCTTTTCCTTCTGCTTCTTCTTCTGCTTCTACATCTTCTCCTTCTCCCTCTGCTTCTGCTTCTCATGCTTCTTCTTTTTCTTCTGCTTCTGCTTCTCCTGCTTCTTCTGCTTCTCTTTCTGCTTCTCCTGCTGCTTGTCCTTCTGCTCCTCCTTCTCCTTCTTCTACTTCTCCTTCTGCTTCTACTTCTACTTCTTCTTCTTCTCCTTCTGCTTCTACTTCTACTTCTTCTTCTTCTCCTTCTGCTTCTCCTGCTTCTCCTTCTTCTTCTCCTTTTTCTTCTTCTTCTTCTTCTTCTTCTTCTTCTTCTTCTTCTTCTTCTTCTTCTTCTTCTTCTTCTTCTTCTTCTTCTTCTTCTTCTTCTTCTTCTTCTTCTTCTTCTTCTCCTTCTTCTTCTTCTTCTTCTTCTGTATCTTCTGTTTCTGCTTCTCCTGCTTCTGCATTTGTGCTTCTCCTGCTTCTCTTTCTTCTTCTCATTCTTCTGCTTCTCCTTCTGCTTCTCCTATTGCTTCTGCTGCCCTTCCTTCTCCTTCTCCTTCTCCTACTTCTGCTTCTTCTTCTGCTTCTGCTTCTTCTGCTTCTCCTTCTGCATCTTCTTCTGCTTCTGCTTCTCCTTCTGCTGCTTCTTCTTCTTCTGCTTCTCCTTCTCCTTCTTCTGCTTCTCCTTCTGATTCTCCTTCTCCTTCTCATTCTCATTCTTCTGCTTTTCCTACTGCTTTTCCTTCTGCTACAACGACTACTGCTTCTGCTTCTTTTGTTTCTTCTGCTTCTACTTCTGCTTTTGTTTCTCTTTCTGCTTCTGCTTCTTCTTCTGCTTCTCATTCTGCTTCTCCAGATACTGCTTCTTCTAGTTCTCCTGCTTCAGGTTCTGCTTCTGCTTCTTCGGATTCTTATGCTTCTGCTTCTTCTGCTTCCCCTCCTTCTCTTTCTGCTTCTCCTTCTGTTTCTGCTTCTCTTTCTGCTTCTCCTTCTGCTTCTCCTTCTGCTTCTGCTACTTCTCCTTCTTCTGTTTCTTCTTCTGCTGCTTCTCCTGCTTCTCGTTCTGCTTCTCTTCGTCTGCTTCTCTTTCTGCTTCTGCTTCTCCTTCTGCTTCTCCAGATTCTGCTTCTTCTCCTTCTCCTGCTTCTCCTTCTGCTTCAGGTTCTGCTTCTGCTTCTTCGGCTTGTTCTGCTTCTGCTTCTCCTGCTGCTGCTTCTTCTGCTTCTCATGCTTCTCCTTCTGCTTTTCCTTCTGTTTCTGCTTCTCCTTCTGCTTCTGCTTCTTGTCCTTCTCCTGTTTCTTCTGCTTATGCTTCTCCTGTTCTGCTTTTCCTGCTTCTCCTTCTGTTGCTCTTTTTGCTTCTCCTGCTGCTTTTCCTTCTTCTGCTCCTTCTTCTGCTTCTCTTTCTGCTTCTCCTTCTGTTTCTCCTTCTCCTTCTCATTCTCGTACTTCTCCTTCCGCTTCTTCTTCTGCTTCTGCATCTTCTGCTGCTTCTGCTACTGCGTCTGCTTCTTCTGTTTCTTCTGCTTCTCCTTCTGATTCTCCTTCTGCTTTTGCTTCTCTTTCTGCTTCTGCTTCTCCTTCTGCTTCTCCAGATTCTGCTTCTTCTCCTTCTCCTGCTTCTCCTTCTGCTTCAGATTCTGCTTCTGCTTCTTCGGCTTCTTCTGCTTCTGCTTCTCCTGCTGCTGTTTCTTCTGCTTCTCCTTCTGCTTTTCCTTCTGTTTCTGCTTTTCCTTCGGCTTCTGCTTCTTCTCCTTCTGTTTCTTCTGCTTCTGCTTCTCCTGCTGCTGCTTGTCCTGCTTCTCGTTCTGCTTCTCTTTCTGCTTCTCCCTTTCCTTCTGCTTCTTCTTCTGCTTCTCCTTCTGCTTCAATTTCTCCTTCTGCTTCTCATTCTGCTTCTGCGTCTTCTGTTTTTTCTGCTTCTCCTGCTTCTGCTTCTTCTGCTTCTCCTGCTTCTCGTGCTGCTTCTCCTTCTGCTTCTCTTTCTGCTTCTGCTTATCTTTCTGCTTCTCCTACTCCTAATCCTTTTCTTTTGCCTTCTCCTTCTTCTGCTTCTGCTTCTCCTGCTGCTTCTGCTTCTGTTTATTCTACTATTTCTGTTTCTTCTGCTTCTGCTTCAGATTGTGCTTCTTCTGTTTCTCCTTCTGCTTCAGATTCTGCTTCTGCTTCTTCTGTTTCTCCTTCTTCTGCTTCTCCTGCTTCTTCTGCTTCTCCTGCTTCTCTTTCTGCTTCTCCTTCTTCTTCTGCTTCTCCTTCTGCTTCTGCTTCTGCTCTTCTCCTTCTTCTGTTTCTTTTGCTTCTGTTTCTTCTGCTTCTTCTTCTTCTGTTTCTTCTGATTCTACTTCTACTTCTGCTTCTCCTTCTTCTCCTTCTCTTTCTGCTTCTACTTATACTTCTTCTGATTCTCCTGCTTCTCCTTCTTGTTCTCCTTCTGTTTCTGCTTCTCTGTCTGCTTCTGCTTCTCCTTCTGCTTCTCCTTCTCCTTCTCCCTCTGATTCTGCTTCTTATGCTTATTCTTTTTCTTCTGCTTCTGCTTCTCCTGCTTCTGCTTCTTCTGCTTCTAC
>NW_012295870.1:0-4973 GCF_000151885.1 Dipodomys ordii
GCTTCTTCTGCTTCTGTTTCTCCTGCTGCTGCTTCTTCTGCTTCTCTTTCTGCTTTTCCTTCTATTTCTGCTTCTCCTTCTGCTTCTTCTCCTTCCTATGTTTCTTCTGCTTCTGCTTCTCCTGCTTCTGCTTCTTCTGCTTCTCCTGCTTCTCCTTCTCCTTCTCCTTCTCTTTCTGCTTCTGCTTATCCTTCTGTTTCTCCTACTCCTAATCCTTCTCTTTCTCCTTCTCCTTCTTCTTCTTCTGCTTCTCCTGCTGGTTCTTCTTCTGCTTCTTCTGCTTTTTCTGTTTCTTCTTCTTCTGCTTCAGCTTCTGCTTCTTCTGCTTCTCCTTCTGCTTCTGCTCTTCTCCTTCTGCTTCTTCTGTTTCTGCTTCTCCTGCTTCTTCTTCTTCTGCTTCTCCTACTTCTCCTTCTGCTTCTCCGTCTCCTTCTCCTTCTCCTTCAATTTCTCCTTCTTGTGCTTCTCATTCTGCTTCTGCTTCTGCTTCTCCTGCTTCTGCTTCTTCTGTTTCTCCTTCTGCTTCTTCTTCTGCTTCTCTTTCTGCTTCTTATTCTGCTTCTGCTCCTCCTACTCCTAATCCTTCTCTTTCTCCTTCTTCTTCTGCTTCTCGTTCTGCTTCTGATTCTTCGGCTTCTTCTGTTTCTTCTGATTCTGCTTCACCTGCTACTGCTTCTTCTGCTTCTTCTGCTTCTCTTTCTGCTTCTCCTTCTGCTTCTGCTTCTCCTTCTCCTCCTTGTCCTTCTTCTGTTTCTTCTTCTTCTTCTTCTGCTTCTCCCGCTTCTGCTTCTTCTGCTTCTCCTGCTTGTCCTTCTCCTTCTGCTTCTCCTTCTCCTTCTTCTGCTTCTCTTTCTGCTTCTGCTTCTTCTGATTCTCCAACTTTTCCTTCTTCTTCTTCTATTTCTGCTTCTCTTTCTGCTTCTGCATCTCCTTCTGCTTCACCTTCTGCTGCTCCTTCTCCTTCTTCTGTTTCTCCCTCTGCTTCTGCTTCTTATGCTTCTTCTTTTTCTTCTGGTTCTGCTTCTCCTGCTTCTGCTTCTTATGCTTCTACTGCTTCTTCTTCTGCTTCTATTTCTCTTTCTGCTTCTGCTTCTCCTCCTTGTTTTTCTGCTTCTTCTGCTGCTTTTCTACTTCTCCTTCTGCTTCTATTTTTGCTTCTCCTTCTGCTTCTGCTTCTTCTGTTTCTGCTGCCTGAATTTCTGGTTCTACTTCTTCTGCTGCTTCTCCTTCTGCTTCTGCTTCTCCTTCTGCTTCTGTTTCTTCTTCTTCTGTTTCGGCTTCTCCTGCTTCTGCTTCTTGTCCTCCTCCTGCTTCTCTTTCTGCTTCTCATTCTGCTTCTGCTTCTCCTTCTGCTTCTGCTTCTCCTCCTTCTCCTTCTCCTCCTTCTGCTTCTCTTTCAGCTTCTGCTTCTTCTGCTTCTCCTGCTTCTCCTTCTGCATCTCCTTCTGCTTGTGCTTGTCCTTATGCTTCTTCTTCTGCCTCTGCTTCTCCTTCTCCTTCTTTTGCTTCACCTTTTGCTTCTGCTTCTTCTGCTTTTCCTGCTTCTCCTTCTGCTTCTGCTTCTTCTGCTTCTCCTTCTTCTTCTTCTGCTTTACCTGCTTCTCTTTCTGCTTCTCCTTGTGCTTCTCCTTCTGTTTCTCCTTCTCCTTCTTGTTCTTCTGCTTTTCCTTCTGCTTTTCCTACTGCTTCTGCTACAACTGCTACTGCTTCTAATTCTTCTGTTTCTTCTGCTTCTCCTTCTGCTTTTGATTCTCTTTCTGCTTCTGCTTCTCCTTCTGCTTCTCCTTCTGCTTCTCCAGACTCTGATTCTTCTGCTTCTCCTGCTTCTCCTTCTGCTTCAGGTTCTGCTTCTGCTTCTTCGGATTCTTATGCTTCTGCTTCTCCTGCTTCTGCTTCCCCTCCTTCTCTTTCTGCTTCTCCTTCTGCTTCTGCTTCTTGTCCTTGTCCTGTTTTTTCTGCTTGTTCTTCTAATGTTTCTGCATTTCCTGCTTCTCCTTCTGCTGCTCTTCTGTTTCTCCTGCCGCTTTTCCTTCTACATCTCCTTCTTCTGCTTCTCTTTCTGCTTCTAATCCTGTTTCTCCTTCTCCTTCTCCTTCTAGTTCTTCTGCTTTTCCTTCTGCTTCTCCTTCTGCTTCTGAATCTTCTGCTTCTTCTGATACTGCCTCTGCTTCTTCTGTTTCTTCTGCTTCTCCTTCTGTTTTGCTTCTCTTTCTGCTTCTGCTTCTCCTTCTGCTTCTCCACATTCTGCTTCTTCTGCTTCTCCTGCTTCTCCTTCTGCTTCAGGTTCTGCTTTTGCTTTTTTGGCTTCTCCTGCTTCTGCTTCTCCTGCTGCTGCTTCTTCTGCTTCTCCTGCTTCTCTTTCTGTTTTTCCTTCTGTTTCTGCTTCTCCTTCTGCTTCTTCCCCTTCTTCTGTTTCTTCTGCTTCGGCTTCTCCAGCTTCTGCTTCTCCTGCTTCTCGTTCTGCTTCTCTTTCTGCTTCTCTTTCTCCTTCTCCTTGTCCTTCTCCTTCTTCTGCTTCTTCTTCTGCTTCTACTTCTCCTTCTGCTTCTGCTTCTGCTTCAATTTCTCCTTCTGCTTCTCATTCTGCTTCTGCGCCTTCTGTTTCTTCTGCTTCTCCTGCTTCTTCTTCTCCTGCTACACCTACTTCTCGTGCTGCTTCTCCTTCTGCGTCTCTTTCTGGTTCTGCTTATCCTTTTGCTTCTCCTAATCCTAATCCTTCTCTTTCACCTTCTCCTTCTTCTTCTTCTGCTTCTCCTGGTGCTTCTGCTTCTGCTTATTCTACTATTTTTGTTTCTTCTGCTTCTGCTTCAGATTGTGCTTCTTCTGTTTCTCCTTCTGCTTCAGATTCTGCTTCTGCTTCTTCGGCTTCTCCTGTTTCTTCTGCTTCTGCTTCTCCTGCTTCTTCAGCTTCTCCTGCTTCTCTTTCTGCTGCTTCTTCTGCTTCTGGTTTTCCTTCTGCTTCTGCTTCTGCTCTTCTCCTTCTTCTGTTTCTTTTGCTTCTGTTTCTTCTTCTTCTTCTTCTTCTTCTTCTTCTTCTTCTTCTTCTTCTTCTTCTTCTTCTTCTTCTTCTTCTTCTTCTTCTTCTTCTTCTTCTTCTTCTTCTTCTGCTTCTTCTGATTCTACTTCTGCTTCTGCTTCTTCTACTTCTCCTTCTGCTTCTACTTCTGCTTCTTCTCCTTCTGCTTCTCCTATTTCTTCTGCGGCTCTTCCTTCTCCTACTTCTACTTCTCCTTCTGCTTCTGTTTCTTCTGCTTCTCCTGTTTCTCCTTCTGCATCTTCTTCTGTTTCTGCTTCTCCTTCTGCTGCTTCTTCTGCTTCTGTTTCTCCTTCTGTTTCTCCTTATGCTTCTTCTGCTTCTGTTTCTCCTTCTGCTTCTTCTGCTTCTCCTTCTGTTTCTCCTTCTCCTTCTCGTTCTTCTGCTTTTCTTTCTGCTTCTCCTTCTGCTTCTGCTGCAACTGCTACTGCTTCTTCTGTTTCTTCTGCGTCTCCTTCTGTTTTGATTCTCTTTCAGCTTCTGCTTCTCCTTCAGCTTCTCATTCAGCTTCTCCAGATTCTGTTTCTTCTGCTTCTCCTGCTTCCGCTTTTGCTTCAGGTTTTGCTTCTGCTTTTTCGGATTCTTATGCTTCTGCTTCTCCTGCTTCTGCTTCTTCTGCTTCCCCTCCTCTTTCTGCTTCTCCTTCTGTTTCTGCTTCTCCTTCTGCTTCTGCTTCTTGTCCTTCTCCTGTTTTTTCTGCTTCTGCTTCTGCTTCTGCTTCTTCTGCTTTTCCTGCTTCTCTTTCTGCTTCTCCTTCTGCTTTTCCTTCTCCTTCTGCTTCTGCTCCTTCTCCTTCTTCTGTTTCTTCTTCTTCTGCTTCTCCCGCTTCTGCTTCTTCTGCTTCTCCTGCTTCTCGTTCTGCTTCTCTTCGTTGGCTTCTCTTTCTACTTCTGCTTCTGCTTCTTCTGATTCTGCTTCTTCTACTTCTTCTCTCCTTCTGCTTCTGCTTCTTCTGCTTCTCCTGCTTCTCCTTCTGCATCTCCTTCTGCTTGTGCTTTTCCTTCTGCTTCTTCTTCTGCTTCTGCTTCTCCTTCTCCTTCTTCTGCTTCTCCGTCTGATTATGCTTCTTCTGCCTTTCCTGATTCTCCTTCTGCTTCTCCTTCTTCTTCTCCTTCTGTTTCTCCTTCTCCTTCTCGTTCTTCTGCTATTCCTTCTGCTTCTCTTTCTGCTTCTGCATCTTCAGCTTCTTCTGCTACTGCTTCTGCTTCTTCTGTTTCTTCTGCTTCTCCTTCTGCTTTTGCTTCTCTTTCTGCTTCTGCTTCTCCTTCTGGTTCTCCTTCTTCTTTTCCAGATTCTGCTTCTTCTGCTTCTCCTTCCGCTTCAGGTTCTGCTTCTTCGGCTTCTTCTGCTTCTATTTCTGCTTCTCCTTCTGTTTCTGCTTCTATTTCTGCTTCTGCTTCTTCTCCTTCTTCTATTTCTTCTGCTTCTCCTGCTTCTGCTTCTCCTGCTTCTCATTCTGTTTCTCTTTATTCTTATCCTTCTGCTTCTCCTTCTCCTTCTTCTGCTTCTCATTCTGCTTGTGCTTCTGCTTCTCCTTCTGCATCTACTTCTGTTTTAATTTCTCCTTCTTCTGCTTTTCATTTTGCTTCTGCTTCTCCTGCTTCTGCTTCTTCTGCTTCTCCTGCTTCTCCTTCTCCTTCTCCTTCTGCTTCTGCTTATCCGTCTGTTTCTCCTACTCCTAATCCTTCTCTTTCTCCTTCTCCTTCTTCTTCTTCTGCTTTTCCTGCTTCTTCTTCTTCTGCTTCTTCTGCTTTTTCTGCTTTTTCAGTTTCTTCTGCTTCAGTTTCTGCTTCTTCTGCTTCTCCTTCTGCTTCTGTTTCTCCTTCTGTTTATGCTCTTCTCCTTCTTCTGTTTCTTCTGCTTCTGCTTCTCCTGCTTCTCATTCTTCTGCTTCTCCTACTTCTCCTTCTGCTTCTCCGTCTCATTCTCCTCTCCTTGA
>NW_012295871.1:0-4973 GCF_000151885.1 Dipodomys ordii
CTGTGTCCTCCCTGTGTCCCCCGCTGTGTCCCGCTGAGTCCCCTGCTGTGTCCCGCTGTGTCCCGCTGTGTCACGCTCTGTCCCCTCTGTGTCCCTCTGTGTCCAGCTCTGTCCCCGTTGTGTGTCGGCTGTGCCCCGCTGTGTACCCTTCTGTGTCCCGCTGTGTCCCCCGCTGTGTCCCGCTGGGTCCCGCTGTGTCCCCCGCTGTGTCCCGCTGAGTCCCCGCAGGTTCACCGCTGTTTCACGCTGTGTCCTGCTGTGTTCCGTGGTGTCCCGCTTTGTCCCCCGCTGTGTCCCGCTGTGTCCACTGCTGGGTCCCCGCTGTGTCCCGCTGTGTCTCGCTGTGTTCCGCTGTGTCCTCGCTTTGTCCCAAGCTGTGTTAAGCTGTGTTCTCCCTGTGTCCCCCGCTGTGTCCCGCTGTGTCCCCCGCTGTGCCCCGCAGTGTCCCGCTGTGTCCCGCTGTGTCCCGCTGGGTCACCCGCTGTGTCCCGCTGTGTCCCCCGCTGTGCCCCGCAGTGTCCCGCTCTATCCCCCACTGTGTCCACCGCTGAGTCCTCTATGTGTCGCTGCTGTGTCCCCCTGTGTCCTCGCTGTGTCCCCTGCTGTCTCCCGCTTTGTCCCACGCTGTGTCCCACTGTGTCCCGCTGTGTCCTCGCTGTGTCCCCTGCTGTGTCCTGCTGTGTTCCCGCTGTGTCCCAAGCTGTGTCCCGCTTTGTCCCGCTGTGTGCCCCGCTGTGTCCCACTATGTTCCCGCAGTGTCCCCGCTGTGTCCCCGCTGTGTCCTCGCTGTGTTCCTTGCTGTGTCCCGCTGTGTCCCCCGCTGTGTCTCGCTGTGTCTACTGCTGTGTCCCCACTGTGTCCCGCTGTGTCTCGCTGTGTCCCGCTGTGTCCTCGCTGTTTCCCACGCTGTGTTCTGCTGTGTCCTCGATGTGTCCCCTGCTGTGTCCCGCTGTGTCCCCAGCTGTGTACCCCACTGTGTCCCACTGTGGCCCCGCTGTATCGACGCTGTGTCCCGCTGGGTCCCGCTGTGTCCTCCCTGTGTTCCCCACTGTGTCCCGCTATGTACCCCTCTGTGTCCCTCGCTGTGACCCGCTGTGTCCCGCTGTGTACTGCTGTGTCCCCCGCTGTGTCCCGCTGTGTCCCCGCTGTGTCCCAATGTGTCCACGCTGTGTCCCGCGCTGGGTCCCGCTGGTTCCCCCCTGTTTCCCCCGCTGTGTCCCGCTGTGTCCGGCTGTGTCCCCCGCTGTGTCCCCCGCTGTGTCCCCCCGCAGTGTCAGCGCTGTGTCCCGCTGTGTCCTCGCTGTGTCCCCCGCTGTCTCCCGATCTGTACCCCGCTGTGTCTCAAGCTTTTGTCCCCGCTGTGTCCTACTGTGTCCCGCTGTGTCCCGCTGTGCCCCCACTGTGTCCCGTTGTGTTCACAGCTGTGTACCACGCTGTGTAACGCTGTGTCCCCGCTGTATCGACGCTGTGTACCGTTGGGTCCCACTGTGTCCTCGCTGTGTTCCCCGCTGGGTCCCGCTGTGTCCCCCCTGTGTGCCCTGCTGTGTCCCACTGTTTCCCGCTGTGTCCCCCGCTGTGTCCCTATGTGTCCCACGCTTTGTCCCCCTGTGTCCCCGCAGTTTCCCTGCTGTGTCCCGCTGTTTCCCACTGTATTCTGTGATGTCCCGCTTTGTCCCCCGCTGTGTCCCGCGGTGAGTCGCCGCTGTGTCCCCGCTTTGTCCCGCTGAGTCCTCCATGTGTCCCCCGCTGTGTCCCGCTGTTTCCGGCGGTGTCCCCCGCTGTGTCACCCGCTGTGTCCCCGCAGTGTCAGCGCTGTGTCCCGCTTTGTCCTCGCTGTGTCCCCCGCTGTCTCCCGCTGTGTCCCCCGCTGTGTCCCACTGTGTCCCCCGCTGTGCCCTGCAGTGTCCCGCTCTGTCCCGCTGTGTCCTCGCTGTGTCCCCGCTGTGTCCCCCGCTGTCTCCAGCTCTGTCCCCTGCTGTGCCTCACGCTTTGTCCCCGCTGTGTCCCACTGCGTCCCGCTGTGTCCCCGCTGTGTCCCCCGCTGTGTCCAGCTCTTTCCCCTGCTGTGTCTCACGCTTTGTCCCCGCTGTGTCCCACTGCGTCCCGCTGTGTCCCGCTGTGCCCCCACTGTGTCCCGTTGTGTCCACAGCTTTGTACCATGCTGTGTAACGCTGTGTCTCCGCTGTATCTACGCTGTGTCCCGCTGGGTGCCGCTGTGTCCTCGCTGTGTTCCCTGCTGTGTCCAGCTGTTTCCCCCACTGTGTCCCCCACTGTGTCCTCGCTGTGTCCCCTGCTGTGTCCCGCTGTGTCCCGCTGTGTCCTCGCTATGTCCCGCTCTGTGTCCCGCTGTGTCCCCCGCCGTGTCCCGTGGTGTCCCGCTTTTTCCCCCGCTGTGTCCCCGGCTGAGTCTCGCTGTGTTCCCACTGTGTCCTCTCTGTTTCCCCCGCTGTGTCCTGCTCTGTTCCCCACTGTGTCTCCCGTTTTGTCCCTGCTGTGCCCCGCTGTGTCCCGCTGTGTACCACTGTGTCCCCCACTGTGTCCCGTTGTGTCAACAGCTGTGTACCCCGCTGTGTCCCGCTGTGTCCCCGCTGTATCGTCGCTGTGTCCCGCTGGGTCCTGCTGTGTCTCTCTCTGTGTTCCCCACTGTGTCCCGCTCTGTCTCCCGCTGTGTCCCTTGCTGTGTCCCCCGCTGTGTCCCCCGCTGTGTCCTTGCTGTGTCCCCGCTGGGTCCCGCTGGATCCCACAGTGTCCCCCGCTGAGTCCGGTTGTTTCACCGCTGTGTCCCGCTGTGTCCCCACTCTATCGACGCTGTGTCCCGCTGGGTCCCGCTGTGTCCTCTCTTTGTTCCCAGCTGTGTCCCGCTGTGGCCCCCGCTGTGTCTCTCGCTGTGTCCCGCTGTGTCCCCGGCTGTGTCCGGCTGTGTCCCGCTGTGTCCCCCGCTGTGTCCTTGCTGTGTCCCCGCTGTGTCCCGCTGTGTCCCGCAGTGTCCCCAGCTGTGTCCCGCTGTGTCACCGCTGTGTCCCGCTTTTTCCTCGCTGTGTCCCCCGCTGTGTCCCGCTTTGTGCCTGCTGTGTACCCCGCTGTGTCCCTCTGTGTCCCCCGCTGTGTCCCGCTGTGTCCCCTGCTGTGTCCCCACTGTGTCACGCTGTGTTTCGCTGTGTCCGGCTGTGTCCTCGCTCTGTCTCCCTCAGTGTCCAGCTGTGTCTTCCCTGTGTCCCCCGCTGTATCCCGCTGATTCCCCTGCTGTGTCCCGATGTGTCCCGCTGTGTCACGCCTGTCCCCTCTGTGTCCCTCTGTGTCCAGCTCTGTCCCTGTTGTTTGTCTGTTGTGCCCCGCTGTGTACCCTTCTGTGTCCAGCTGTGTCCCCTCTGTGTCCCATTGTGTCACTTCTCTTTCCCCTGCTGTCCACCGCTTTGTCCCCCGGCTGTGTCCCGAAGTGTCCCCGCTGTGTCCCGCTGTGTCCTACTGTGTCCCGTGGTGTCCCGCTTTTTCCCCTCTATGTCCCCTGCTGAGTCCCCTCTGTGTCCCCGCTGTGTCCAGCTGTGTCCTCGCTGTGTCCTCCGCTGTCTCCCGCTTTGTCCCACGCTGTGTCCTACTGTGTACCTGCTGTGTCCGGCTGTGTCCCCCGCTGTGTCCCGCTGTGTCCCGCTGTGTCCAGCGCTGTGTCCTGCTGGGTCCCGCTGTGTCCCGCTGTGTCCTCGCTGTGTCAAACTGTATCCCCCCTGTTTCCCCGCTGGGGCCTGCTGTGTCCCGCTGTGTCCCGCTGGGTCCCCCGCTTTGTCCCGCTGTGTCCCCGCAGTTTCCCCGCTGTGTCCCGCTGTTTCCCACTGTGTTCTGTGGTGTCCCGCTTTGTCCCCCGCTGTGTCCCCCGGTGAGTCGCCGGTGTGTTCCCGCTTTGTCCCGCTGAGTCCTCCATGTGTCCCCCGCTGTGTCCCGCTGTGTCCGGCTGTGTCCCCCGCTGTGTCCCCCGCTGTGTCCCCGCAGTGTCAGCGCTGTGCCCCGCTGTGTCCTCGCTGTGTCCCCCGCTGTCTCCCGCTGTGTCCCCCGCTGTGTCCTGCTGTGTCCCCCGCTGTGCCCTGCAGTGTCCCGCTCTGTCCCGCTGTGTCCTCGCTGTGTCCCCACTGTGTCCCCCGCTGTCTCCAGCTCTGTCCCCTGCTGTGTCTCACGCTTTGTCCCCGCTGTGTCCCACTGTGTCCCGCTGTGTCCCGCTGTGCCCCCACTGTGTCCCGTTGTGTCCACAGCTTTGTACCATGCTGTGTAACGCTGTGTCTCCGCTGTATCTACGCTGTGTCCCGCTGGGTGCCGCTGTGTCCTCGCTGTGTTCCCTGCTGTGTCCAGCTGTTTCCCCCACTGTGTCCCCCACTGTGTCCTCGCTGTGTCCCCCGCTGTGTCCCGCTGTGTCCCGCTGTGTCCTTGCTATGTCCCGCTCTGTGTCCCGCTGTGTCCCCCGCCGTGTCCCGCTGTGTCCCGCTGCGTCCCCGCTGTGTCCCGCTGTGTCCCGCTTTGTCCCCCACTGTGTCTCGCAGTGACCCCGCTGTGTCCCGCTGTGTCCCACTGTGTCCTGTGGTGTCCCGCTTTTTCTCCCGCTGTGTCCCCGGCTGAGTCTCGCTGTGTCCCCACTGTGTCCTCTCTGTGTCCCCCGCTGTGTCCTGCTCTGTTCCCCACTGTGTCTCCCGTTTTGTCCCTGCTGTGCCTCGCTGTCTCCCGCTGTGTCCCTTGCTGTGTCCCCCGCTGTGTCCCGCAGTGTCCCGCTGTGTCCCCCGCTGTGTCCTTGCTGTGTCCCCGCTGGGTCCCGCTGGGTCCCACAGTGTCCCCCGCTGAGTCCAGTTGTTTCACCGCTGTGTCCCACTGTGTCCCCACTCTATCGACGCTGTGTCCCGCTGGGTCCCGCTGTGTCCTCTCTTTGTTCCCCGCTGTGTCCCGCTGTGTCCCCCGCTGTGTCTCTCGCTGTGTCCCGCTGTGTCCCCGGCTGT
>NW_012295872.1:0-2543 GCF_000151885.1 Dipodomys ordii
ATATAAAAACAAGATAGGTAGAAAAAATAAAAAATAAAGAAAAGTGAAAAAAGGATGTTATCCATGTAGGCCCCCCATCTTCGTGCTTCCCTGGAGTCCTGCTCCTAATTATCTCTTTAATATCTCTTTATCTTCCAGCCCCTGCTTCCTGACCGGATGGTGATATCTGAAGCACTCAGCGGCAACCAGACAGCCAGAGGGGAACGCGAGCCATCCATGCAGGTGGCGTAACCGTCCATCCTCACACCCCCCCCCGCAGGCGATTACTCGACCACGACCACGACCTCCGACCGCCCCCCCGCACCAAAATCCACAACCCTACCCTCGGAACAAAATAAAACAAATTTGCTTGAATCTCACGCTGCCTTTTGTTTGTAATTGATGCAATAGGCGAAGGGGAGGGATCACATTTCTGGTGCCTGACGGGGAGGGGAGGGGGGAGGGCGCGGGGGAATTGGAGAGGAGAGAAGAGGGGGCAGAGGGCATCTCAGTGTATCTGTGTGTGTGCGTGCGTGCATCTTTGAGGAAACTCAAAGATCGGACGCTACAGAGCATGTATGTACTCCAGCTGTTTCTGTTTCTCTATTTCTCTCTCTGTGTCTCTCTTTGTCTCTGTCTGTCTGTCTGTCTGTCTGTCTGTCTGTCTCTCTCTCTCTCTCTCTCGTTTGAATTATCTCTCCCGCCCGCCCGCCCGCCCGCACTCCCTCCCTCCTTTTCCTCTCGACTTGCCAGTCAATCCTGGGGCTTGAGCTACTGTACTGGCGCTCCAACACACAACGGTCCCACTCCGAGCCTGCCTGCCTGCCTGCCTGCCTATGCATGGGCCCCATACTCCAACGAGGCACATCATCATCCCCACCCCACCCCTTCTCTGAAAAGAAGGCAGTCTCTCTCGGGGCCAGCCAGCCTGGGCCGGTTTTCTCAGTCAGTCAGTGCGTGGTTTGTTTGTTCTTTTTTTTCCCCCATGCATTTCATGAGAGAAAACTGCAATTCACAAAACCACCGCTAGATGGCGCGTTCGCCGTCGACAAGGTGGATGGGGCGGCGGGAGGGGCAAAACACGGGTCGGGTCAGTCACTCACTCAGTCAGTCAGTCCTCACCTACCCGGCAGTGGGGAGTGAGAGTTCTGACATACACATACATATAGGTTGTTATGATTCATTATTATCATCATTTGCTTTTCCTCTGTCGTAGCCATGACGACGGGGAGGGGGAAGGGCGGGGTTTCGACCGCCAGCCGACGTGTTGCAGAGGGGGAGAGGGAAGGGGAGGAGTCGCTCGTTCCCTGGATAGATCCGTCTCCCCTCCTCTCCACCATTCTCTCCCTCCCCACTCCCCCCCCCCCGCCTTCGGGCTTCCCTGGAGTCCTGCTCCTAATTATCTCTTTAATATCTCTTTATCTTCCAGCCCCTGCTTCCTGACCGGATGGTGATATCTGAAGCACTCAGCGGCAACCAGACAGCCAGAGGGGAACGCGAGCCATTCATGCAGGTGGCGTAACCGTCCATCCTCACCCCCCCCCCCGCAAGCGATTACTCGACCACGACCACGACCTCCGACCCCCCCCCCGCACCAAAATCCACAACCCTACCCTCGGAACAAAATAAAACAAATTTGCTTGAATCTCACGCTGCCTTTTGTTTGTAATTGACGCAATAGGCGAAGGGGAGAGATCTCATTTCTGGTGCCTGACGGGGGGGGGAGGGGGAGGGGGCGGGGGATTTGGAGAGGAGAGAAGAGGGGGCAGAGGGCTTCTCAGTGTATCTGTGTGTGTGCGTGCGTGCATCTTTGAGGAAACTCAAAGATCGGACGCGACAGAGCATGTATGTAGTCCAGCCGGACCAATTCACCACGTCTCTGTCTCTTGTCTCTCTGTTTCTGTTTCTCTATTTCTCTCTCTGTGTCTCTCTTTGTCTCTGTCTGTCTGTCTGTCTGTCTGTCTGTCTCTCTCTCTCTCTCTCTCTCTCTCTCTCTCTCTCGTTTGAATTCTCTCTCCCGCCCGCCCGCCCGCCCGCACTCCCTCCCTCCTTTTCCTCTCGACTTGCCAGTCAATCCTGGGGCTTGATCTACTGTACTGGCGCTCCAACACACAACGGTCCCACTCCGAGCCTGCCTGCCTGCCTGCCTGCCTATGCATGGGCCCCATACTCCAACGAGGCACATCATCATCCCCACCCCACCCCTTCTCTGAAAAGAAGGCAGTCTCTCTCGGGGCCAGCCAGCCTGGGCCGGTTTTCTCAGTCAGTCAGTGCGTGGTTTGTTTGTTCTTTTTTTTCCCCCATGCATTTCATGAGAGAAAACTGCAATTCACAAAACCACCACTAGATGGCGCGCGTTCGCCGTCGACAAGGTGGATGGGGCGGCGGGAGGGGCAAAACACGGGTCGGGTCAGTCACTCACTCAGTCAGTCAGTCCTCACCTACCCAGCAGTGGGGAGTGAGAATTCTGACATACACATACATATAGGTTGTTATGATTCATTATTATCATCATTTGCTTTTCCTCTGTCGTAGCCATGACGACGGGGAGGGGGGAGGGCGGG
>NW_012295873.1:0-2429 GCF_000151885.1 Dipodomys ordii
TCCCCCCGCCACCCCCCGCCTTCCGGCTTCCCTGGAGTCCTGCTCCTAATTATCTCTTTAATATCTCTTTATCTTCCAGCCCCTGCTTCCTGACCGGATGGTGATATCTGAAGCACTCAGCGGCAACCAGACAGCCAGAGGGGAACGCGAGCCATCCATGCAGGTGGCGTAACCGTCCATCCTCACCCCCCCCCGCAAGCGATTACTCGACCATGACCACGACTTCCGACCCCCCCCCGCACCAAAATCCACAACCCTACCCTCGGAAAAAAATAAAACAAATTTGCTTGAATCTCACGCTGCCTTTTGTTTGTAATTGACGCAATAGGCGAAGGGGAGGGATCTCATTTCTGGTGCCTGACGGGGTGGGAGGGGGGAGGGGGCGGGGGAATTGGAGAGGAGAGAAGAGGGGGCAGAGGGCATCTCAGTGTATCTGTGTGTGTGCGTGCGTGCATCTTTGAGGAAACTCAAAGATCGGACGCGACAGAGCATGTATGTAGTCCAGCCGGACCAATTCACCACGTCTCTGTCTCTTGTCTCTCTGTTTCTGTTTCTCTATTTCTCTCTCTGTGTCTCTCTTTGTCTCTGTCTGTCTGTCTGTCTGTCTGTCTGTCTGTCTCTCTCTCTCTCTCTCTCATTTGAATTCTCTCTCCCGCCCACCCGCCCGCCCGCACACCCTCCCTCCTTTTCCTCTCGACTTGCCAGTCAATGGCTTGAGCTACTGTACTGGCGCTCCAACACACAACGGTCCCACTCCGAGCCTGCCTGCCTGCCTGCCTGCCTATGCATACTCCAACGAGGCACATCATCATCCCCACCCCACCCCTTCTCTGAAAAGAAGGCAGTCTCTCTCGGGGCCAGCCAGCCTGGGCCGGTTTTCTCAGTCAGTCAGTGCGTGGTTTGTTTGTTCTTTTTTTTCCCCCATGCATTTCATGAGAGAAAACTGCAATTCACAAAACCACCACTAGATGGCGCGCGTTCGCCGTCGACAAGGTGGATGGGGCGGCGGGAGGGGCAAAACACGGGTCGGGTCAGTCACTCACTCAGTCAGTCAGTCCTCACCTACCCGGCAGTGGGGAGTGAGAGTTCTGACATACACATACATATAGGTTGTTATGATTCATTATTATCATCATTTGCTTTTCCTCTGTCGTAGCCATGACGACGGGGAGGGGGAAGGGCGGGGTTTCGACCGCCAGCCGACGTGTTGCGGAGGGGGAGAGGGAAGGGGAGGAGTCGCTCGTTCCCTGGATAGATCCGTCTCCCCTCCTCTCCACCATTCTCTCCTTCCCCCCTCCCCCCCCCGCCTTCGGGCTTCCCTGGAGTCCTGCTCCTAATTATCTCTTTAATATCTCTTTATCTTCCAGCCCCTGCTTCCTGACCGGATGGTGATATCTGAAGCACTCAGCGGCAACCAGACAGCCAGAGGGGAACGCGAGCCATCCATGCAGGTGGCGTAACCGTCCATCCTCACCCCCCCCCGCAAGCGATTACTCGACCACGACCACGACCTCCGTCCCCCCCACCCGCATCAAAATCCACAACCCTACCCTCGGAACAAAATAAAACAAATTTGCTTGAATCTCACGCTGCCTTTTGTTTGTAATTGACGCAATAGGCGAAGGGGAGGGATCTCATTTCTGGTGCCTGACGGGGGGGGAGGGGAGAGGGGGCAGAGGGCATCTCAGTGTATCTGTGTGTGTGCGTGCGTGCATCTTTGAGGAAACTCAAAGATCGGACGCGACAGAGCATGTATGTAGTCCAGCCGGACCAATTCACCACGTCTCTGTCTCTTGTCTCTGTGTTTCTGTTTCTCTATTTCTCTCTCTGTGTCTCTCTTTGTCTCTGTCTGTCTGTCTGTCTGTCTGTCTCTCTCTCTCTCTCTCTCGTTTGAATTCTCTCTCCCGCCCGCCCGCACTCCCTCCCTCCTTTTCCTCTCGACTTGCCAGTCAATCCTGGGGCTTGAGCTACTGTACTGGCGCTCCAACACACAACGGTCCCACTCCGAGCCTGCCTGCCTTCCTATGCATGGGCCCCATATTCCAACGAGGCACATCATCATCCCCACCCCACCCCTTCTCTGAAAAGAAGGCAGTCTCTCTCGGGGCCAGCCAGCCTGGGCCGGTTTTCTCAGTCAGTCAGTGCGTGGTTTGTTTGTTCTTTTTTTTCCCCCATGCATTTCATGAGAGAAAACTGCAATTCACAAAAACCACCGCTAGATGGCGCGCGTTCGCCGTCGACAAGGTGGATGGGGCGGCGGGGAGGGGCAAAACACGGGTCGGGTCAGTCACTCACTCAGTCATTCAGTCCTCACCTACCCAGCAGTGGGGAGTGAGAGTTCTGACATACACATACATATAAGTTGTTATGATTCATTATTATCATCATTTGCTTTTACTCTGGCCGTACCTGGACGACGGGGAGGGGGA
>NW_012295874.1:0-4972 GCF_000151885.1 Dipodomys ordii
AAGTGAGAACAGAGCGGGACACAGCGTGGACACAGCGGGGACACAGCGGGGACACAGCGGGGGTCGTATCGAGGACACAGCAGGACACAGGAGGACAAAGCGGGTACACAGCATGGACACAGTGGGGGACACAGCCAGGACACAGCGGGACACAGCGGGGACCCAGCGGGACAGAGCGGGACACAGCGGGGACAAAGTGAGAACAGAGCGGGACACAGCGTGGACACAGCAGGGACACAGCGGGACACAGCGGGGGAGAGCGGGGACACAGAGGGACACAGCGGGACACAGCGGGGACACAGCTGGTACACAGCGGGGGACAGCAAGCACACAGCGGGACACAGCGGGGAACACAGCGGGACACAGCGGGGGACAGAGTGGGACACAGCGGGGGACAAAGCGGGAGACACAGCGGGACACACCGGGGGACACACCGGGACACTGTGGGACACAGTGGGGACAGAGCAGGACACAGCGGGGACACAGCGGAGAACACAGCAGGGGACAAAGCGAGACACCACGGTACACAGTGGGACACAACGGGGACACAGCGGGGACATAGCGGAGACACAGCGGGGACACAGTGGGGACACAGCAAGGACACAGCGGGGGACACAGCGTGACACAGCCGGAACATCGCGGGACACAGCGGGGACACAGCGGGACACAGCGGGACACAGTGGGACTCAGCGAGGGACACAGTGAGACACAGCGGGGGACACAGAAGGCGACACAGCGGGACACAGTGGGGGACACAGCATGGACACAGAGGGGGACACAGCGGGACACAGCGGGATACAGCGGGGACACAGCAAGGACACAGCGGGGGACAAAGCGGGACACAGCGGGACACAGTGGGGACATAGCGGGACACAGGGGAGACACAGCGGGGACACATCGGGACACAACGGGACACAGCGGGACACAGTGAAACTCAGCGAGGGACACAGCGTGACACAGCGGGGGACATAGAGGCAGACACAGGGGGACACAGAGGGACACAGCGGGACACAGCAGGGGACACAGCAAGGACACAGCGATGACACAGCGGAATAGAGCGGGGGACACAGCGGGACACAGCGGGGACAGCGGGGACACAGCGGGACACAGCGGGGACACAGTGGGGACAAAGTGGGAGACAGCAGGGAGACACACCGGGACACAGTGGGACACAGCAGGGGACACATTGGGACACAGAGGGGACAAAGCGGGGCACACAGCGAGACACAGCAGGGGACACAGCGAGGACACAGCAGGCACACAGAGGGGAGACATTGGGACACAGCGGAACACAGTGGGGGACACAGCGAGACACAGCAGGGGGACACTGCGGAGAATAAGAGGGTACACAGCGGGACACAGCTGGGGACACAGCGGGGACACAGCGGGACACAGCGGGGACACAGCGGACAAAGCGGGGGTCATAGCGAGGACACAGCGGGTCACAGGAGGACAAAGCGGAGACACAGGGGGGACACAGCTGGGAACACAGTGGGACACAGCAGCGGACACAGCGGGACACAGCGGGAAACATCGGTACACAGCGGGACACAGCGGGGACACAGCGGGGGACCCAGCGAGGACACAGAGGGACACAGCGTGGACACAGTGGCGGACAACGGGGTCACAACGGGACACAGCGGGGACACAGCGGGGACAAAGACGGGGACAGCAGGGAGACACAGCGGGACACAGTGGGACAGAGCGTGGACACAGTGGAACACAGCGGGGGTCAAAGAGGGGACACAGCCGGGACACAGGGGTACACAGTGGGACAGAGCGGGGACTCAGCGGGACACAGTGGGACACAGCTGGACACAGCGAGATACACAACGGGACACAGCGGGGACAGAGCGGGACACAGAGGGGGACAAAGAGGGAGACACAGCGAGACACAGCGGGGGACACAGAGGGACACTGCGGGACACAGTGGGGACAGAGCGGGACATAGCAAGGAAACAGCGGGACACAGCGGGGGACAAAGCGAGACACCACGGGACACAGCGGGACACAGCGGGGACACAACGGGGGTCACAGCGTGGACACAGCGGGACACAACAGGGGACACAGCGAGGACATAGCGGGATACAGCGGGAGATACTGCAGGACACAGCAGGACACATCGGGGACACAGCGGGGACACAGCTGGGACACAGCGGGACACAACGGGACACAGCGTGGACACAGTGGGGACCAGCAAGGACACAGCTGGGGACACAGCGGGACACAGGGGGGGACAAAGCAGCGACACAGCAGGACACAGCGGGGACACAGCTGGGACACAGCGGGACACAGCAGGACTCAGCAGGACACAGTGGGACTCAGCGGGGGACACAGTGGGACACACCGGGGGACATAGAGGCAGACAAAGCAGGACACAGCGGGACACAGCGGGACACAGCGGGGGACACAGCGGGGGACAAAGTTCTTACACAGCGGGACACAGCGGGACACAGCGGGTACAGAGCGGGGGACAAAGCGCGGACACAGTGGGACACAACGGGGGACACAGCGAGAACACAGCGCGATACAGCGGGGGACACAGCGGGACACAGCAGGACAAAACGGGTCACAGCGGGGCACTGCGGGGGACAGCGGGGACACAGCGGGGACACAGAGGTGACACAGCTGAACAGAGCGGGGACACAGCGGGAAACAGCGGGACACAGCGGGACACAGTGGGGGACACAGTGGGGGACACAGTGGGGGACAAAGAGGCGGACACAGCGGGACACAGCGGGACACATCGGGGACACAGCGGGGACACAGCGGGACACAGCGGGACACATCGGGGACACAGCGGGGACACAGCGGGGACACAGCGGGACACAGCGGGGACACAGCGGGGGACATGCGCGGACACAGCCGGACACAACATGGGACACAGCAAGGACACAGCGGGATACAGCGGGGGACCCAGAGGGGACATAGCCGGACACAGCGGGGACACAGCGGGGGACACAGCACGGACACAGCGGGACATAACTGGGGACAGAGCGGGATAGAGCGGGGTGAGCGGGGACACAGAGGGACACAGCGGGACACAGCAGGACACAGTTGGACTCAGCGGGGGACACAGCGGGGGACACAGCGGGGGACACAGCGAGAACATAGAGGGACACAGCGGGACACAGCGGGGACACAGCGGTACACAGCGGACACAGCGGGGACACAGCAGGACACAGCTGGACACAGCGGGAGACACAGCAGGACACAGCAGGGGACAAAGCGGAACACTGCGGGACAAAGTGGGAACAGAGCGGGACACAGCGGGGACACAGCAAAGAACAAAACAGGGGACAAAGCGAGTCAACACGGGACAGAGCGGGACACAGCGGGGACACAGCGGAACACAGTGGGACTCAGCGGGGGACACAGCGGGACACAGCATGGGACATAGAGGCAGACACAGCGGGACACAACGGGACACAGCTGGACACAGCGGGGGACCAGCGGGACACAGCGGGACACAGCAGGGGTCATAGCAAGGACACAGTGCGTCACAGGAGAACAAAGCGGAGACACAGTGGGGACACAGCCGGGGACACAGTGGGACACAGCGGGACACAGCAGGACACAGCGGGACACAGCACGACACAGCAGGGCCACAGCGGGGGAAACAGCGAGTACACAGCGGGACACAGCGGGACACAGCGGGGACAAAGACGGGGACAGCAGGGACACACAGCGGGACACAGCGGGACACAGCAAGGAAACAGCGGGACACAGCGGGGGACACAGCGGGGACACAGCCGGGACACAGGGGTACACAGCTGGACACAGCAGGAGACACAACGGGACACAGCGGGGGACAGAGCAGGACACAGAAGGGGACAAAGCGGGAGACACAGCCGGACACAGCAGGGGAAACAGGGGGACACAGCGGGGGTCATAGCGAGGCCACAGCGGGTCACAGGAGGACAAAGCGGAGACACAGCGTGTACACAGCGGCAGACAGCGAGGACACAGCAGGTCACAGCGAGACACAGCGGGGACACAGCGGGACACAGCAGGACACAGCGGGGGAAACAGCGGGGGACACAGCAGGATGCAGCAGGGGACACAGCGGGGACAGAGCGGGGGAGAGCGAGGACACCGAGCGACACAGCGGGACACATCGGGGACACAGCGGGGACACAGAGGGGGACAGCAAGCACACAGCGGGACACAGCGGGACACAACGGGACACAGCGGGGGACACAGCGGGGGACACAGCGGGACGCAGCGGAGGACAAAGCAGGGACACAGCGGGACAAAGCGGAAACTCAGCGGGACACAGCAGGGGACACAGCGTAGGACACACCGGGATAGAGCAGGCACACAGCGGTACACAGCGGGACACAGCGGGGGACATAGCGGGACACAGCGGGACAAAACGGGACACAGCGGGACACAGCGGGGTCACAGCAGGGGACACAGCGGGAGACAGTGGGGACTCAGCCGGACACAACAGGATACAGAAAGAAACAGCGGGGACACGGCGAGGACACAGCGGGACACAGCGGGACACAGCAGTTGACACAGCAGTGGACACAACGGGACACACTGGGGGACAAAGAGGACACAGCGGGACACAGCGGAGACACAGCGAGTACACAGCTTGACACAGAGGGACACAGCGGGGACTTAGTGGGGACACTTTGCGGACACAGCTGGATACAGCGAGGACACAGCGGGGAACACAGCGGGGGACAGCGGGGACACTCCGGGGGAAAGCACGACACAGCGCGGAACATAGCGGGACACAGCGGGGACACAGCGGGGGACAGCGGGGACACTGGGGACACAGCGGGACACAGCAGGGACACAGCGGGGCACAGCAGGACACAGCGGAGACACATCAGGGAACACATCGGGGACACAGCGGTACACAGGGGGACACAGCGGGCACACATCGGGACACAGAGGGACACAGCGGATCACAGCGAGGAACACAGTAGGACATAGCAGGGGACACAGCGGGGACAAAGCT
>NW_012295875.1:0-4971 GCF_000151885.1 Dipodomys ordii
TCTGCTTCTGCTTCTGCTTCTTCTCCTTCTTATGTTTCTTCTGCTTCTGCTTCTCCTGCTTCTGCTTCTCTTGCTTCTCGTTGTGCTTCTCTTTCTGCTTCTCTTTCTGCTTCTCCTTCTCCTTCTTCAGCTTCTCCTTCTGCTTCTCCTTCTCCTTCTGCTTCAATTTCTCCTTCTGCTTCTCATTCTGCTTCTTCGTCTTCTGTTTCTTCTGCTTCTCTTGCTTCTGCTTCTCCTGCTTCTCCTACTTCTCGTCCTGCTTCTCCTTCTGCGTCTCTTTCTGCTTCTGCTTATCCTTTTGTTTCTCCTACTCCTAATCCTTCTCTTTCGCCTTCTCCTTCTTGTTCTTCTGCTTGTCCTGGTGCTTCTGCTTCTGCTTATTCTACTATTTCTGTTTCTTCTGCTTCTGCTTCAGATTGTGATTCTTCTGTTTCTCCTTCTGCTTCAGATTCTGCTTCTGCTTCTTCGGCTTCTCCTGTTTCTTCTGCTTCTGCTTCTCCTGCTTCTTCTGGTTCTCCTGCTTCTCTTTCTGCTTCTCCTTCTGCTTCTGCTTCTCCTTCTGCTTCTGCTTCTGCTCTTCTCCTTCTTCTGTTTCTTTTGCTTCCGTTTCTTCTGATTCTTCTTCTTCTGTTTCTTCGGATTCTACTTCTGCTTCTCCTTCTTCTCCTTCTCTTTCTGCTTCTTCTGATTCTCCTGCTTCTCCTTCTTGTTCTCCTTCTGTTTCTGCTTCTCTTTCTGCTTCTGCTTCTCCTTCTGCTGCTCCTTCTCCTTCTCCTTCTTCTGCTTCTCTCACAGCTTCTGCTTCTGCTTCTTTTGCTTATTCTTTTTCTTCTGCTTCAGCTTCTCCTGCTTCTGCTTCTTCTGCTTCTAATGCTTCTCCTTATACTTCTCCTTATGCTTCTCCTTATGCTTCTCCTTATACTGCTGCTTCTTTTTCTTCTTCTTCTTCGTCTTCTTCTTCTTCTCTTTCTTCTGCTTCTGCTTTTCCTGCCTCTTCTGCTTATACTGCTTCTCTTTCTGCTTCTTGTCCTTCTCCTGTTTCTTCTCCTTCTGCTTCTCCTTCTTCTGCTTCTTCTGCTTTTCCTGCTTCTCTTTCTGCTTCTCCTTCTGCTTCTCCTTCCGGTTCTGCTCCTTCTCCTTCTTCTGTTTCTTCTTCTTCTGCTTCTCCCGCTTCTGCTTCTTCTGCTTCTCCTGCTTCTCGTTCAGCTTTTCTTCGTCGGCTTCTCTTTCTATTTCTGCTTTTGCTTCTTCTGATTCTGATTCTTCTCCTTCTTCTTCTCCTTCTGCTTCTGCATTTCCTGCTTCTCCTTCTGCATCTCCTTCTGCTTGTGCTTTTCCTTCTGCTTCTTCTTCTGCTCCGGCTTCTCCTTCTCCTTCTTCTGCTTCTCCGTCTGCTTCTGTTTCGTCTGCTTTTCCTGCGTCTCCTTCTGCTTCTCCTTCTATTTCTCCTTCTCGTTCTTCTGCTATTCCTTCTGCTTCTCTTTCTGGTTCTGCATCTTCAGCTTCTTCTGCTACTGATTCTGCTTCTTCTGTTTCTTCTGCTTCTCCTTCTGCTTTTGCTTCTCTTTCTGCTTCTGCTTCTCCTTCTGGTTCTCCTTCTTCTTCTCCAGATTCTGCTTCTTCTGCTTCTCCTGCTTCTCCTTCTGCTTTAGGTTCTGCTTTTGCTTCTTCAGCTTCTTCTGTTTCAATTTCTTCTTCTCCTTCTGTTTCTGCTTCTCTTTCTGCTTCTGCTTCTTCTCCTTCTTCTATTTCTTCTGATTCTGCTTCTCCTGCTTCTGCTTCTCCTGATTCTCCTTCTGTTTCTCTTTATGCTTCTCCTTCTGCTTCTCCTTCTTCTGCTTCTACTACTGCTTCTGCTTCTCCTTCTGCATCTTCTTCTGTTTCATTTTCTCCTTCTTCTGCTTTTCATTCTTCTTCTGCTTCTCCTGCTTCTGCTTCTTCTGCTTCTCCTGCTTCTCCTTCTCCTTCTCCTTCTCTTTCTGCTTCTGCTTATCCTTCTGTTTCTCCTACTCCTAATCCTTCTCTTTCTCCTTCTCTTTCTTCTTCTTCTTCTTCTGCTTCTCCTGCTTCTTCTTCTTCTGCTTCTTCTGCTTTTTCTGTTTCTTCTTCTGCTTCAACTTCTGCTTCTTCTGCTTCTACGTTTGCTTCTGCTTCTCCGTCTGCTTCTGCTTCTGCTCTTCTCCTTCTTCTGTTTCTTCTGCTTCTGCTTCTCCTGCTTCTTCTGCTTCTGCTTCTCCTACTTCTCCTTCTGCTTCTCCGTCTCATTCTCCTTCTCCTTCAATTTCTCCTTCTTGTGCTTCTCATTCTGCTCCTGCTTCTGCTTCTCCTATTTCTGCTTCTTCTGTTTCTCCTTCTGCTTCTCCTTCTGCTACTCTTTCTGCTTCTGATTCTCCTTCTGCTCCTCCTACTCCTAATCCTTCTCTTTCTCCTTCTTCTTCTTCTGCTTCTCGTTCTGCTTATGCTTCTTCTCCTTGTTCTGTTTCTTCTGCTTCTGCTTTTCCAGCTTCTGCTGCTTCTGCTTGTCCTTCTGCTTCAGGTTCTCCTTCTGCTTCTTGGGCTTCTTCTGTTTCTGCTTCTCCTGCTACTGCTTCTTCTGCTTCTCTTTCTGCTTCTCCTTCTGCTTCTGCTTCTCCTTCTGTTCCTTCTCTTTCTTCTGTTTCTTCTTCTTCTGCTTCTCCCGCTTCTGCTTCTTCTGCTTCTCCTGCTCCTTCTTCTCCTTCCCTTTCTGCTTCTGCTTCTGCTTCTTCTGATTCTCCAACTTCTCCTTCTTCTTCTCCTTCTGTTTCTGCTTTGCTTTCTGCTTCTGCATCTCCTTCTGCTTCACCTTCTGCTGCTCTTTCTCCTTCTTCTGTTTCTCCCTCTGCTTCTGCTTCTTATGCTTCTTCTTTATCTTCTGCTTCTGCTTCTCCTGCTTCTGCTTCTACTGCTTCTACTGCTTCTTCTTCTGCTTCTGCTTCTTCTGCTTCTACTTCTCTTTCTGCTCTGCTTCTCCTGCTTGTTTTTCTGCTTCTTCTGCTGCTTCTCCTTCTGCTGCTTCTTCTACTTCTCCTACTGCTTCTCTTTTTGCTTCTCCTTCTGCTTCTGCTTCTACTTCTTCTGTTTCTCCTGCCTGAATTTCTGGTTCTACTTCTTCTGCTGCTTCTCCTTCTGCTTCTGCTTCTAATTCTGCTTCTGATTCTGCTTCTTCTGCTTCTTCTCTTTCGGCTTCTCCTGCTTCTGCTTCTTGTGCTTCTCCTGCTTCTCTTTCTGCTTCTCATTCCGCTTCTGCTTCTCCTTCTTCTTCTGCTTCTCCTCCTTGTCCTTCTACTACTTCTGCTTCTCCTTCATCTTCTGCTTCTTCTGCTTCTCCTGCTTCTCCTTCTGCATCTCCTTCTGCTTGTGCTTCTCCTTATGCTTCTTCTTCTGCCTCTGCTTCTCCTTCTCCTTTTGCTTCTCCTTTTGCTTCTGCTTCTTCTGCTTCTCCTGCTTCTCTTTCTGCTTCTGCTTCTCCATCTGCTTCTCCTTCTGCTTCTCCTTCTGCTTCTCCAGATTCTGCTTCTTCTGCTTCTCCTGCTTCTCCTTCTGCTTCAGGTTCTCCTTCTGCTTCTTCGGATTCTTATGCTTCTGCTTCTCCTGCTTCAGCTTCTTCTGCTTCCCCTCCTTCTCTTTCTGCTTCTCCTTCTGTATCTGCTTCTCCTTCTGCTTCTGCTTCTTGTCCTTCTCCTGTTTGTTCTGCTTATGCTTCTCCTGTTTCTGCATCTCCTGCTCCTCCTTCTGCTGCTCTTTCTGCTTCTCCTGCTGCTTTTTCTTCTCCTGCTCCTTCTTCTGCTTCTCTTTCTGCTTCTCCTTCTGTTTCTCCTTCTCCTTCACCTTCTCGTTCTTCTGCTTTTCCTTCTGCTTCTCCTTCTGCTTCTGCATCTTCTGCTTCTTCTGCTACTGCCTCTGCTTCTTCTGTTTCTTCTGCTTCTAGTTCTGCTTCTCCTTCTGCTTTTGCTTCTCTTTCTTCTTCTGCTTCTCCTTCTGCTTCTCCAGATTCTGCTTCTCCTGCTTCTCCTTCTGCTTCAGGTTCTGCTTCTGCTTCTTCTGCTTCTGCTTCTCCTGCTGCTGCTTCTTCTGCTTCTCCTGCTTGTCTTTCTGCTTTTCCTTCTGTTTCTGCTTCTCCATCTGTTTCTTCTCCTTCTTCTGTTTCTTCTGTTTCTGCTTCTCCTGCTTCTGCTTCTCCTGCTTCTTGTTCGGCTTCTCTTTCTGCTTCTCCTTCTCCTTCTCCTTCTTCTGCTTCTCCTTCTGCTTCTGTTTCTCCTTCTGCTTCTGCTTCTGCTTCAATTTCTCCTTCTGCTTCTCATTTTGCTTCTGCGTCTTCTGTTTCTTCTGCTTCTCCTTCTTCTGCTGCTCCTGCTTATCTTACTTCTCTTGCTGTTTCTCCTTCTGCGTCTCTTTCTGCTTCTGCTTATCCTTTTGCTTCTCCTACTCCTAATCCTTCTCTTTCGCCTTCTCCTTCTTCTTCTTCTGCTTCTCCTGGTGCTTCTGCTTCTGCTTATTCTACTCTTTCTGTTTCTTCTGCTTCTGCTTCAGATTGTGCTTCTTCTGTTTCTCCTTCTGCTTCAGATTCTGCTTCTGCTTCTTCGGCTTCTCCTGTTTCTTCTGCTTCTGCTTCTCCTGCTTCTTCTGCTTCTCCTGCTTCTCTTTCTGCTTCTCCTTCTGCTTCTGCTTCTCCTTCTGCTTCTGCTCCTTCTATTGCTTCTGTTTCCGTTGCTTCTGCTTCTCACGCTCTGCTTCTTCTGCTTCTCCTGCTTCTCGTTCTGCTTCTCTTCGTCGGCTTCTCTTTCTACTTCTCCTTCTGCCTCTTCTGATTCTGCTTCTTCTCCTTCTTCTTCTCCTTCTGCTTCTTCTGCTTCTCCTGCTACTCCTTCTGCATCTCCTTCTGCTTGTGCTTTTCCTTCTGCTTCTTCTTCTGCTTCTGCTTCTCCTTCTTCTGCTTCTCCGTCTGTTCTG
>NW_012295876.1:0-4970 GCF_000151885.1 Dipodomys ordii
TGCTTCTGCTCTTCTCCTTCTTCTGTTTCTTTTGCTTCTGATTCTTCTGCTTCTTCTTCTTCTGTTTCTACTTCTGCTTCTCCTTCTTCTCCTTCTCTTTCTGCTTCTACTTCTGCTTCTTCTGATTTAATTGCTTCTCTTTCTTGTTCTCCTTCTGTTTCTGCTTCTCTTTCTGCTTCTGATTCTCCTTCTACTGCTCCTTCTCCTTCTCCTTTTTCTGCCTCTCCCACTGCTTCTGTTTCTGCTTCTTTTGCTTATTCTTTTTCTCCTCTTCTGCTTCACCTGGTTCTGCTTCTTCTGCTTCTACTGCTTCTCCTTATGCTTCTCCTTATGCTTCTTCTCCTTCTTCTTCTCCTTCTTCTTCTCTTTCTTTTGTTTCTGTTTTCCTGATTATTCGGCTTCTCCTGCTTCTCTTTCTGTTTTCCTTCTGTTTCTGCTTCTCCTTCTGCTTCTGCTTCTTCTCCTTCTACTGTTTCTTCTGCTTCTGCTTCTCCTGCTTCTGCTTCTCCTGCTTCTCGTTCTGCTTCCCTTTCTGCTTCTCTTTCTGCTTCTCTTTCTCCTTCTTCTGCTTCTCCTTCTGCTTCTTCTTCTCCTTCTGATTCTGCTTCCGCTTCAATTTCTCCTTCTGCTTCTCAATCTGCTTCTGCGTCTTCTGTTTCTTCTGCTTCTGCTTCTCCAGCTTCTCCTACTTCTCTTGCTGCTTCTCTTTCTGCGTCTCTTTCTGCTTTTGTTTATCCTTTTTCTTCTCCTACTCCTAATCCTTCTCTTTCGCCTTCGACGTCTTCTTGTTCTGCTTCTCCTGCTGCTTCTGCTTCTGCTTATTCTACTATTTCTGTTTGTTCTGCTTCTGCTTCAGATTGTGCTTCTTCTGTTTCTCCTGCTTCAGATTCTGCTTCTGCTTATCCGGCTTCTCCTGTTTCTTCTGCTTCTGCTTCTCCTGCTTCTTCTGCTTCTCCTGCTTCTCTTTTGCTTCTCCTTCTGCTACTGCTTCTTCTTCTGCTTCTGCTTCTGCTCTTCTCCTTCTTCTGTTTCTTTTGCTTCTGTTTCTTCTGCTTCTTCTTTTCTGTTTCTTCTGATTCTACTTCTGCTTCTCGTTCTTCTCTTTTTCTGCTTCTACTTCTTCTTCTTCTGCTTCTCCTGCTTCTCCTACTTGTTCTACTTCTGTTTCTGATTCTCTTTCTGCTTCTGCTTCTCCTTCTCCTTTTCCTTCTTCTGCTTCTCCCACTGCTTCTGCTTCTGCTTCTTTTGCTTATTCTTTTTCTTCTGCTTCTCCTGCTTCTGCTTCTTCTGCTTCTACTGCTTCTCCTTATGCTTCTCCTTATGCTGATGCTTCTTTTTCTTCGTCTTCTTCTTCTTCTTCTTCTTCTTCTTCTTCTTCTTCTTCTTCTTCTTCTTCTTCTTCTCCTTCTTCTGCTTATGATTTTCCTGCTTCTTCTGCTTCTAGTGCTTCTTTTTCTGCTTCTCATTCTGCTTCTGCTTCTCCTAATGCTTCTCCTATTGCTTCTGCTGCCCTTCCTTCTCCTTCTTCTTCTCCTACTTCTGCTTCTCCTTCTGCTTCTGCTTCTTCTGCTTCTCCAGCTTCTCCTTCTGCATCTTCTGCTGCTTCTGCTTCTCCTTCTACTGCTTCTTCTGCTTCTGCTTCTCCTTCTGCTTCTCCTTCTGCTTCTCCTTCTGTTGCTCCTTCTCCTTCTTCCAATGATTCTGCTTCTTATGCTTATTACTTTTCTTCTGCTTCTGCTTCTCCTGCTTCTGCTTCTTCTGCTTCTACTGCTTTTCCTTAGGCTTCTCCTTCTTCTTCTTCTTCTTCTTGTTCTTCTTGTTCTTCTTGTTCTTCTTGTTCTTGTTCTTGTTCTTCTTCTTCTTCTTCTTCTTCTTCTTCTTCTTCTTCTTCTTCTTCTTCTTCTTCTTCTTCTTCTTCTTCTTCTTCTTCTTCTTCTTCTCTTTCTTCTGCTTCTGCTTTTCCTGCTTCTTCTGCTTCCACTGCTTCTCTTTCTGCTTCTCATTCTTCTTCTGCTTCTCCTTCTGCTTCTCCTATTGCTTCTGCTGCTCTTCCTTCTCCTTCTCCTACTTCTATTTCTTCTTCTGCTTCTGCTTCTTCTGCTTCTCCTGCTTCTCCTTCTGCATCTCCTTCTGCTTGTGCTTGTCCTTATGCTTCTTCTTCTGCTTCTCCTTCGCTTCTCCTTCTGCTTCTTCTGCTTCTCCTTTAGATTCTCCTTCTGATTCTGCTTCTGTTTTTCCTTCTCCTTCTCGTTTTTCTGCTTTTCCTTCTGCTTCTCCTTCTACTTCTGCTTCTTCTGTTTCTTCTGCTTCTCCTTCTGCTTTTGATTCTCTTTCCGCTTCTG
Organism: Dipodomys ordii; assembly: GCF_000151885.1. NCBI lineage: Eukaryota > Metazoa > Chordata > Mammalia > Rodentia > Heteromyidae > Dipodomys > Dipodomys ordii. Next base: position 2,343 of record NW_012295876.1, read on the forward strand.
CTTCTCCTTCTGCTTCTCATTCTGCTTGTCCAGATTCTGCTTCTACTGCTTCTCCTGCTTCTCCTTCTGCTTCTGGTTCTGCTTCTGCTTCTTCGGGTTCTTATGCTTCTGCTTCTCCTGCTTCTGCTTCTTCTGCTTCCCCTCCTTCTCTTTCTTCTTCTCCTTCTGTATCTGCTTCTCCTTCTGCTTCTGCTTCTTGTCCTTCTCCTTTTTCTTCTGCTTCTGCTTCTCCTGTTTCTACATCTCCTGCTTGCCCTTCTGCTGCTCTTTCTGCTTCTCCTGCTGCTTTTCCTTCTCCTGCTCCTTCTTCTGCTTCTCTTTCTGCTTCTTCTTCTGTTTCTCCTTCTACTTCTCCTTCTCGTTCTTCTGTTTTTCCTTCTGCTTCTCCTTCTGCTTCTGCATCTTCTGCTTCTTCTGCTACTGCCTCTGCTTCTTCTGTTTCTTCTGCTTCTCCTTCTGCTTTTGCTTCTCTCTCTGCTTCTGCTTCGCCTTCTGCTTCTCCAGGTTCTGCTTCTTCTGCTTCTCCTGCTTCTCCTTCTGCTTCAGGTTCTGCTTCTGCTTCTTCGGCTTCTTCTGCTTCTGCTTCTCCTGCTGCTGCTTCTTCTGCTTCTCCTGCTTCTCTTTCTGCTTTTCCTTCTGTTTCTGCTTCTCCTTCTGCTTCTGCTTCTTCTCCTTCTTCTGTTTCTTCTGTTTCTGCTTCTCCTGCTTCTGCTTCTTCTGCTTCTCGTTCTGCTTCTCTTTCTGCTTCTCTTTCTGCTTCTCCTTCTCCTACTTCTGCTTCTACTTCTGCATCTGCTTCTTCTTCTGCTTCTGCTTCAATTTCTCCTTCTGCTTCTCATTCTGCTTCTGCGTCTTCTGTTTCTTCTGCTTCTCCTGCTTCTGATTCTCCTGCTTCTCCTACTTTTCGTGCTGCTTCTCCTTCTGCGTCTCTTTCTGCTTATGCTTATCCTTTTGCTTCTCCTACTCCTAATCCTTCTCTCTCGCCTTCTCCGTCTTCTTCTTCTGCTTCTCCTGCAGCTTCTGCTTCTGCTTATTCTACTATTTCTGTTTCTTCTGCTTCAGATTGTGCTTCTTCTGTTTCTCATTCTGCTTCAGATTCTGCTTCTGCTTCTTCGGCTTCTCCTGTTTCTTCTGCTTATGCTTCTCCTGCTTCTGCTTCTTCTGCTTCCCCTCATTCTCTTTCTGCTTCTCCTACTGCTTCTGCTTCTCCTTCTGCTTCTGTTTCTTGTCCTTCTCCTCTTTCTTCTGCTTCTGTTCTCCTGTTTCTGAATCAACAGCTTCTCCTTCTGCTGCTCTTTCTGCTTCTCCTGCTGCTTTTCCTTCTCCTGCTCCTACTTCTGCTTCTCTTTCTGCTTCTCCTTCTGTTTCTCCTTCTCCTTCTCGTTCTTCTGCTTTTCCTTCTGCTTCTCCTTCTGCATCTTCTGCTTCTTCTGCTACTGCCTCTGCTTCTTCTGTTTCTTTTGCTTCTCCTTCTGCTTCTCCTTCTGCTTTTGCTTCTCTTTCTGCTTCTGCTTCTCCTTCTGCTTCTCCAGGTTCTGCTTCTTCTGCTTCTCCTGCTTCTCCTTCTGCTTCAGGTTCTGCTTCTGCTTCTTCGGCTTCTTCTGCTTCTGCTTCTCCTGCTGCTGCTTCTTCTGCTTCTCCTGCTTCTCTTTCTGCTTTTCCTTCTGTTTCTGCTTCTCCTTCTGCTTCTGCTGCTTCTCCTTCTTCTGTTTCTTCTGCTTCTGCTTCTCCTGCTTCTGCTTCTCCTGCTTCTCGTTCTGCTTCTCTTTCTGCTTCTGTTTCTGTTCTCCTTCTCCTTCTTCTGCTTCTCCTTCGGCTTCTGCTTCTCCTTCTGCTTCTGCTTCTGCTTCAATTTCTCCTTCTGCTTCTCATTCTGCTTCTGCGTCTTCTGTTTCTTCTGCTTCTGCTGCTTCTGCTTCTCCTACTTCTCGTGCTGCTTCTCCTTCTGCGTCTCTTTCTGCTTCTGCTTATTGTTTTGCTTTTCCTACTCCTAATCCTTCTCTTTCGCCTTCTCCGTCTTCTTCTTCTGCTTCTCCTGCTGCTTCTGCTTCTGCTTATTCTACTATTTCTGTTTCTTCTGCTTCTGCTTCAGATTGTGCTTCTTCTGTTTCTCCTGCTTCAGATTCTGCTTCTGCTTCTTCGGCTTCTCCTGTTTCTTCTGCTTCTGCTTCTCCTGATTCTTCTGCTTCTCCTGCTTCTCTTTCTGCTTCTCCTTCTGCTTCTGCTTCTACTTCTGCTTCTGCTTCTGCTCTTCTCCTTCTTCTGTTTCTTTTGCTTCTGTTTCTTCTGCTTCTTCTTCTTCTGTTTCTTCTGACTCTACTTCTGCTTCTCCTTCTTCTCCTCTTTCTGCTTCTACTTCTGCTTCTTCTGCTTCTCCTGTTTTTCCTTCTTGTTCTCCTTCTGTTTCTGCTACTCTTTCTGCTTATGCTTCTCCTTCTGCTGCTCCTTCTCCTTCTCCTTCTTCTGCTTCTCCCACTGCTTCTGCTTCTGCTTCTTTTGCTAATTCTTTTTCTTCTGTTTCTGCTTCTCCTGCTTCTGCTTCTCTGCTTCTACTGCTTCTCCTTATGCTTCTCCTATGCTCTCCTATGCTGAGCTTCTCTCTCGCTCTCTCTCTCTCTCTCTCTCTCT
>NW_012295877.1:0-862 GCF_000151885.1 Dipodomys ordii
TCAGCTGAGGACCGCTGCAGCTGGTGCGGCACGGGCAGCTCCGCGCCCAGCCCTTTTGCGTCCCCGCGCTCCCGAGGCCGGGCTGCCGTGCGGGCCTCGTCGGTGCGAGGAAGGCAGAGCCGTGCCGCGACGCCTGCGGGAGACAACCGGGGCCGGCGCCTGCGTGGAGCGGAGACGGCGGCGGAGACTCCCGGGACCGGGCCGGGCAGCGCAGGGCCATGGCCGAGGCGGCCGCAGCTCCGGTAAGCGCGGCGCGCGAGGGCTGCGGGGACCCCGAGTCCCGGGAGGAGGAGGACGGGGCGGGGGACGCGGTTGGGGCCGGCGTCGGGCTCTTGCTCGGGGGCCGCCTTTGCCGAGCCCGGCTCTGCCGCCGTCTCGCTCCGAGCGCCCCCCCCCCCGCCATCCGGGCCCGCGGCCCCCCAGCTCTGCGCTTCCGGGGTGACTGCCCCCCAGCTGTTGTTTCCTAGCCCAGACGCGCTGCCCTGCCTCGCCTGGCATCCGTCTGCAGGGCCGAGAAGTGGGCACGGGAGGTTTTCTCATCGCCGTTGGTTCGTGCGGGCCCGATCCCCTCCCCTCCCCAGAAAGACGCGAGACACCCCGAGGCCCTGCGGGAAACCCTAGCCCGGAGGAAGGGCTGCGCGCTCGCAGCGGGGTGTAGCTACGCAGGTGCTTTGTTTACTGCGGGACCAGCCGTGCACCCGTTGCTAGGGGTCACCGAGGCAAACGGTCCCGCCCACAGCCCCCCCATGCACACAGCCCCCCCCTACGCAACCCTCCCACCAACCCCCCTTCCCCCCGGCACACAGCCCTTGAGACGGAATGGTCAGTATTTCTGAAGCTCTTTCTCAGGGGAGATGTTTAA
>NW_012295878.1:0-4970 GCF_000151885.1 Dipodomys ordii
GAATCCCAAAAGATGAGGGCCCAAGCGGGGACTCTATTTGTTTACACATCTGGTACACTAAAGAGTTTACTAAGTGGGTCACAAGCGGGCCAAAAGCGGGGACCAGAGCTGGAACTCAGTTGGACACAGCGGGACATAGCTGGGGACACAGCGGGACACAGAGGGAGAACACAGTGAGGACCCCAGTGGGACACAGTTGGTGACACAGCGAGGACACAGCGTTGACACAGCTGTACACAAAGGAATACACACCGGGACACAGCGGGCACACAGCGGGGACACAGCGGGACACAGCGGGGGAACACAGGGAGGACACAGCATGAAACAGTGGGACACAGCGTCGATACAGCGGGGACACAGCGGGACACAGCGGGGTATACAGCTGTGGACACAACGGGACACAGTGTGGGCACAGCGGGACACAGCGGGACAGAGTGGGACACAGACGGGATAAAGCATGAGACACAGTGGGGGACACAGGGGGGGACACAGCGGGACACAGGGGGGGACACAGCGAGGACACATTGGGACACAGCGGGGACACAGCAGGACTCAGCGGGGGACACAGCAGTACACAGCGGGACACAGCGGGACACAGCGGGTCACAGCAGGGACAGAGCGGGTGACACAAAGGGGTACACAGCGGGACACAGCAGTGGACAAAGCAGGACACAGCGGGGACACAGCGAGGACACTGCGGGACACTGCGGGAGACACAGCAAGGACACAGCGGGACACAGTGGAACACAGAGGGACACAGCAGTGACACAGCAGGGGACCCAGCGGGACACAACCGGGGACACAGCGGGACACAGCGGGGCCACAGGGAGGACACAGCAGGACACAGCGGGGGACACAGCGGGAAACAGCGAGGGACACAGCATCGATAGAGCGGGGACACAGCGGGACACAGCGGGGTACACAGCTGGGGACACAACGGGACACAGTGGGGTCATAGCGGGACACAACAGGACACAGTGGGACACAGCGGGACACAGCGGGGGACACAGCGATGACAAAGCAGGACACAGCGGGGGACACAGTGGGACAGAGCAGGGTACACAGCAGGGGACACAGACGGACCCAGCGGGACACAGCGGGGGACACAGCGGGGACACAGCGGGACACAGCGGGGGACACAGCGAGGACACATTGGGACACAGCGGGGACACAGCAGGACTCAGCGGGGGACACAGCAGTACACAGCGAGACACAACGGTACACAGCGGAGCACAGCAGGGACACAGCGGGGGACAAAGCGGGACACAGCGGGACACAGCGGGGGACTCAGCGGGGGACACAGCGGGGGACACAGAGGGGTACACAGCGGGACACAGCAGTGGACAAAGCAGGACACAGTGAGGGACACAGCGAGGACACTGCGGCACTCTGCGGGAGACACAGCGAGGACACAGCGTGACACAGCGGAACCCAGCGGGACACAGCAGGGACACAGCAGGGGACACAGCGGGACACAGAGGGGGACACAGTGGGACACAGCGGGGGACACAGTGGGACACAGCGGGACACAGCGGGGGACACAGCGATGACAAAGCGGGACACAGCGGGGATATAGCGGGACTCAACACGGTCACAGCGGGACACAGAGGGGACACAGCTGGACACAGAAGGGTACACAGCGGGACACAGCGGACACACAGCGGGGACAGAGCTGGACACAGAGGGACACAGAAGGGACAGAGCGTGACACAGATGGACACTGAAGGAGACAGAGCGAGGACACAGCCGGAAACAGCGAAACACAGCGTGACAGAGTGGGGACACAGCAGGGGACACAGCGGGACACAGCGGGGGACACAGCGGGACACAGCGGGGTACACAGCAGGGACAAAGCGGGACACAGCGGGGGACACAGCGAGGACACAGCGGGACACAGCGGTGACAAAGCGGGACACAGCGGGGGACACAGCGGGACACAGCGGGACACAGCGTCGATAGAGTGGGGACAGAGCGGGACACAGCGGTGACACAGCGGGACTCAGCGGGGGACACTGCGGGACCCAGCGGGACCCAGCGGGGACACAGCAAGGACACAGCAGGGGACACAGCGGGACACAGCAGGCCACAGCGGGGGACACAGCGAGGGACACAGCGGGGGACACAGCGGGACACAGTGGGGAACACAGAGAGGACACCTCAGGACCCAGCGGGACACAGCGTTGATACATCGGGGACACAGCGGGACACAGCGGGGTCACTGCGGGACACAGTGGGGGACAAAGCGGGACACAGCGGGACACAGCTGGGACGCAGCGGGACACAGCGGGACACGGAGGGGGACACAGCAGGACACAGAGGGGGACACAGTGGGGGAAACAGCTGGACACAGTGGGGAACACAGCGAGGACACAGTGGGACCCAGCGGGACACAGCGTCGATACAGCGGAGACACAGCGTTACACAGCATGGTACAAAGCTGTGGACACAACGGGACACAGTGGGGGCACAGCGGGACACAGCGGGACGCAGTGGGACACAGCGGGGACAAAGCGTGAGACACAGCAGGGGACAGAGCTGGAGACAGCGGGGACACAGCGGGGACACAGCGGGACACAGCGGGGGACACAGGGAGGACAGAGCGGAACACAGAGTGGGACACAGTGAGGACACAGCCGGACACAGCGGGACACAGCGGGACACAGCCGGGACCCAGCAGTGGACACAGCGGGACACAGCGGTGGACACAGCGGAACACAGCGGGGGACACATGGAGGACTCAGCGGGACAAAGCGGGGACACAGCGGCGACTCACCGGGGGACACAGCGGGGGACAAAGCGGGACACCACAGAACACAGTGGGAAACAGCGGGACACAGCGGGGAAACTGCGGGGACACAGGGGGACAAAGCGTGGTACACATAGGGACACAGCAGGGGAGACAGCGGGACACAGTGGGACACAGCAGGGGACACAGGGGGGACACAGCGGGACCAAGCGGGACACAGCGTCGATACAGCGGGGACACAGCGGGACACAGCGAGGACACATTGGGACACAGCGGGGACACAGCGGGTCCCAGCGTGGGAAACAGCGAGGACACATTGGGACACAGCGGGGATACAGCAGGACACAGCGGGGGACACAGAGGGGTAAACAGCAGGACACAGCAGGGAACACAGCGAGGACACAGCGGGACAAAGCGGGATACAACGTCGATACAGCGGGGACACAGCGGGACACAGCGGGGTACACAGCTGGGGACACAACGGGACACAGCGGGGGACACAGTGAGCACAAAGCAGAACACAGCGTGGGAAACAGCGAGGACACAGCGGGACACAGCGAGACACAGGGGGACACAGTGGGGACACAGCAGAAGACACAGCGGGACACAGCGGGACACAGCTTGGGACACAGCGGGAACACAGCAGGACACAGCGGGGGACACAGCGAGGTCACAGCGGGACACAGCGGGACACAGCGTGGGACAATGTGGGAAACAGCAGGGGACACAGCGAGGACACAGCGGGACACAGCGGCGACACATAGAGGACTCAGCGGGGGACACAGTGGGGTACAGAGCGGGACACAGCGGGACCCAGCGGGGAAAAAGCATGGGACAAAGCGGGAGACAGCAGGGGACACAGCGAGGACACAGCGGGACACAGCGGCGACACATAGAGGACTCAGCGGGGGACACAATGGGGGACAGAGCGGGACACAGCGGGACCCAGCGGGGACAAAGCGTGAGACACAGCGGTGGACAGAGCAGGAGACAGAGGCGGACACAGCGAGGACACAGCGGGACACAGTGGGGACACAGGTGGCTGAGGGGGGGCCACAGCGGGGGACAAAGCGGGACACCACAGAACACAGCGTGAAACAGCGGTGAACCTGCGGGGACACAGCGGGACACAGCGGGGACACAGCGGGACCCAGCAGGACACAGCGGGACACAGCAGGACACAGCGGGGGACACAGTGGGACACAGCTGGGGACACAACGGGACACAGCGGGGGACACAGCGAGCACACAGCAGAACACAGCGTGGGAAACAACGAGGACACAGCGGGACACAGCGAGACACAGGGGGACACAGTGGGGACACAGCAGAAGACACAGCGGGACACAGCGGGGGACACAGCGGGACACAGCGGGGAACACAGCGAGGACACAGCCGGGACACAGCGGGGACACTGCGGGAACATAATGGGACACAGCGGGGCACACAGCGGGACACAGCGGGACACAGCTTGGGACACAGCGGGGCACACAGCGGGACACAGCGGGACACAGCTTGGGACACAGCGGGAACTTTGCAGGACACAGCGGGGGACACAGCGGGGGACACAGCGAGGACACAGCGGGACACAGCGGGACACAGCGTGGGACAAAGTGGGAGACAGCAGGGGACACAGCGAGGACACAGCGGGACACAGCGGCGACACATAGAGGACTCAGCGGGGGACACAGTGGGGTACAGAGCGGGACACAGCGGAACCCAGCGGGGACAAAGCGTGGGACAAAGCGGGAGACAGCAGGGGACACAGCGAGGACACAGCGGGACACAGCGGCGACACATAGAGGACTCAGCGGGGGACACAGTGGGGAACAGAGCGGGACACAGCGGGACCCAGCGGGGACAAAGCGTGAGACACAGCGGTGGACAGAACAGGAGACAGAGGTGGACACAGCGAGGACACAGCGGGACACAGCGGGGACACAGGTGGCTGAGGGGGGGCCACAGCGGGGGACAAAGCGGGACACCACGGAACACAGCGTGAAACAGCGGTGAACCTGCGGGGAAACAGCGGGACACAGCGGGGACACAGCGGGACCCAGCAGGACACAGCGGGACTCAGCAGGACACAGCGGGGGACACAGCGGGACACAGAGGGGGACACAGCGGGACACAGCGGGGTCACAGAGGGGACTCAGCAGGGCATATAGCAGGGGACAAATCGGGACACCACAGGACACAGTGGGACACAGCGGGACACAGCGGGAAC
>NW_012295879.1:0-4970 GCF_000151885.1 Dipodomys ordii
CAGTGTCCTGCTGTGTCCACGCTGTGTCCTCGCTGTGTTCCCCGCTGTGTCCTGCTGTGTCCCCCGCTGTGTTCCCCGCTGTGTCCCCCTGTGTCCCCCGCTGTGTCCTGCTGTGTCCTCGCTGGGTCTCCCGCTGGGTCCCGCTGTGTCCCCCGCTGTGTCCTGCTGTGTCCCGCTGTGTCCTCGCTGTGTCCCCCGCTGTGTCCCGTTGTGTCCCTAGCTGTGTACCCCGTTGTGTCCCACTGTATCGACTCTGTGTCCCACTGGGTCCCGCTGTTTCCTTCCTGTGTTTCCCGCTGTGTCTCGCTGTGTCCCCGCTGTATCGACGCTGTGTCCCTGCTGTGTCCCGCTGGGTCCCCCGCTGTGTCCCGCTGTGTCCCCCCCTGAGTACCCGCTGTGTCACTGCTGTGTCCCGCTGTTTCCTCGATGTGTCCCCTGCTGTCTCCCTCTCTGTCCCCCGCTGTATCTCACGCTTTGTCCCTGCTGTTTCCCTCTGTGTACCCAGCTGTGTCCAGCTTTGTCCCCGTTGTGTCTTGCTGTGTCCCACGCTCTGTCCCACACTGTGTCCCGAAATGTCCCCCTGCTGTGTCCCGCTGTGTCCCACTGTGTCCCCCGCTGAATCCCCGCTGTGTCACTGCTGTGTCCCGCTGTTTCCTCGCTGTGTCCCCGGCTGTTTCCCTCTCTGTCCCTCGCTGTGTCACACGCTTTGTCCCCGCTGTATCCCACTGTGTCCCGCTGTGTCCCGCTGTGCCCCCCACTGTGTCCCGTTGTGTCCACAGTGTGTACCACGCTGTGTAACCGCTGCCTCCCCGCTGTATCCAACCCTGTGGTCCCGTTGTGGTCCCCGCTGTGGCCCTCCCTTGGGTTCCCCCATTGGGGTCTCCGCTAGTGACCCCCGCTGTGTCCCCCGCTGTGTCCTCGCTGTGTCCCCTGTTGTGTCCCGCTGTGTCCTCACTGGGTAGCCCACTGTGTCCCGCTGTGTCCACCGCTGTCCCCCGCTGTGTCCCCCTGTGTCCCGCTGTGTCCCCCACTTTATCTTGCTGTGTCCCGCAGTGTCCCCGCTGTGTCCCGCTGTGTAACACTGTGTCCCGTGGTGTCCCACTTTGTCCCACTCTGTGCCCCCAGCTTCGTCCCCTCTGTGTCGCCGCTGTGTCCCCTCTCTGTCCTCTGCTGTCCCCCGCTGTGTCCCCCGCTGTGTCCCCCGCTGTGACCCACTGTGTCCCGCTGTGTCTCCCGCTGTGTCCCCACTGTGTGCCCCCTGTGTACCACTGTGTACCCCGCTGTGTCCAGCTGTGTTCCCGCTGTGTCCCGCTGTGACCCGAGGTGTTCCCAGCTGTGTCCCGCTGTGTACCCGTCTGTGTCCCCCTCTGTGTCCCGCTGTGTTCCCCGCTGTGTCCCGCTGTGTCCCCCGCTGTGTCCCTGCTGTGTCCCCGCTGTGTCCTCTTATATACTGCTGTGTCCCCCGCTGAGTCCCGCTGTGTCCCCGCTGTGTCCCGCTGTGTTCCCCATGTGTCCCCCGCTGTGTCCCACTGTGTCCCACTGTGTCCCACACTGTTTCCCCCGCTGTGTCCGGCTGTGTCCCCCGCTGTGTCCCACTGTGTCCACTGCTGTGTCCCCGCTGTGTCCCGCTTTTTCCCCTGCTGTGTCCCGCTGTGTCCTCACTGTGTCCCCCGCTGTATCCCGCTGTGTCCTCGCTGTGTCCACAGCTGTGTCCCGCTGTGTCCCCCGCTTTGTCCCGCTGTGTCCCACTGTGTCCCCACTGTGTCCCGCTTTGTGCTGCTGTGTCCCCGGTGTGCCCGCTGTGTCCCGCTGTGTACCCCGCTGTGTCCAGCTATGTCACCGCTGTGTCCCGCTGTGGCCCATCTCTGTCTCCGCTGTCCCCCGCTGTGTCCCCCAATGTGTGCCACTGTGTCCCGCTATGTCCCCCGCTTTGTCCTGCTGTGTCCCCGCAGTGTCCCATCAGTGTCCTGCTGTGTCACACTGTGTCCCGTGGTGTCCCACTTTGTCCCCGCTGTTTCCCCGCTGTGTCCTCTGCTGAGTCCCCTCTGTATCGACGCTGTGTCCCGCTGTGTCCCTCTGTGTCCTCGCTGTGTTCCCTGCTGTGTCCCGCTGTGTCACCTGCTGTGTCCCCCGCTGTGTCCTCGCTGTTTCCCCCGCTGTGTCCCGCTTTGTCCTTGCTGGGTTCCCCGCTGTGTCCCGCTGTGTCCCCCACTGTGTCCCGCTGTGTCCGACTGTGTCCTGCTCTGTCCCCGCTGTGTCCAGCTGTGTCCCCGCTGTGTGCCCGCTCTGTCCCGCTGTGTACCCCGCTGTGTCCAGCTGTGTCACCGAGGTGTCCCGCTGTAGCCCTACTCTGTCTCTGCTCTGTCCCCCGATTTGTTCCACTGTGTCCCGCTGTGTCCCCCGCTTTGTCCTACTTGTCCCCACAGTGTCCTGCTGTGTCCCGCTGTGTCTCACTGTGTCCCGTGGTGTCCCTCTTTGTCCCCCGCTGTGCTCCCCGCTGAGTCCCATCTACGTGGACGCTGTGTCCCGCTGTGTGCTCCCTGTGTCCCCCGCTGTCTCCCGCTTTGTCCCCAGCTGTGTTCCGCTGTGTCTGGCTGCGTCCTCGCTGTGTCCCCCGCTGTGTCCCGCTGTGACCCGCTGTGTTCCCAGCTGTGTCCCGCTGTGTACCCCTCTGTGTTCCCCTCTGTGTCCCGCTGTGTTCCCCGCTGTGTCCCGCTGTGTTCCGCTGTGTCCCCCGCTGTGTCCCTGCTGTGTCCCCGCTGTGTCCTGCTGTATACTGCTGTGTCCCCCGCTGAGTCCTGCTGTGTACCGCTGTGTCCCGCTGTGTTCCCCATGTGTCCCCCGCTGTGTCCCACTGTGTCCCACTGTTTCCCCCACTGTTTCCCCCGCTGTGTCCCGCTGTGTCCCCCGCTGTGTCCCGCTGTGTCCACTGATGTGTCCCCGCTGTGTCCCGCTTTTTCCCCGGCTGTGTCCCGCTGTGTCCTCACTGTGTCCCCCGCTGTATCCCGCTGTGTCCTCGCTGTGTCCCCAGCTGTGTCCCGCTGTGTCCCCCGCTTTGTCCCGCTGTGTCCCACTGTGTCCCATTGTGTCCCGCTGTGTCCCGCTGTGTCCCCGCTGTGCCCGCTGTGTCCCGCTGTGTACCCCGCTGTGTCCAGCTATGTCATCGCTGTGTCCCGCTGTGGCCCATCTCTGTCTCCGCTGTCCCCCGCTGTGTCCCCCGCTGTGTGCCACTGTGTCCCGCTATGTCCCCCGCTTTGTCCTGCTGTGTCCCCGCAGTGTCCCCGCTGTGTCCCGCTGTGTCACACTGTGTCCCGTGGTGTCCCACTTTGTCCCGCGCTGTTTCCCCCGCTGTGTCCTCCGCTGAGTCCCCTCTGTATCGACGCTGTGTCCCGCTGTGTCCCGCTGTGTCCTCGCTGTATTCCCCGCTGTGTCCTGCTGTGTCCCCTGCTGTGTACCCCGCTGTGTCCTCGCTGTGTCCCCCGCTGTGTCCCGCTGTGTCCTCGCTGGGTCCCCCGCTGTGTCCCGCTGTGTCCCCCACTGTGTCCCGCTGTGTCCGACTGTGTCCCGCTCTGTTCCCGCTGTGTGCCCGCTGTGTCCCGCTGTGTCCAGCTTTGTCCCGCGCTGTGTCCGGCTGTGTCTACTACTGTGTCCCTGCTGGATCCCGCTGTGTCCCGCTGTGTCCCGCTGTGTCCTGCTGTGTCCTCGCTGTGTCCCACGCTGTGTTCTGCTGTGTCCTCCTGTGTCCCCCGATGTGTCCCTTTGTCTCCCCAGCTGTGTAACCAGCTGTGTCCCGCTGTGTCCCTGCTGTATCGAAGCTGTGTCCCGCTGGGTCCTGCTGGGTCCTCGCTGTGTCCTGCTGTGTCCCCCGCTGTGTCCCACTGTGTCTACTGCTGTGTCCCTGCTGTGTCCCGCTGTGTCCCACTGTGTCCCGCTGTGTCCTCGCTGTGTCCCACGCTGTGTTCCACTGTGTCCTTGGTGTGTCCCCCGATGTGTCCCTTTGTGTCCCCAGCTGTGTAACCTGTTGTGTCCCGCTGTGTACCCGCTGTATCGACGCTGTGTCCGGCTGGGTCCCGCTGTGTCCTCGCTGTGTTCCCCGCTGTGTCCCGCTGTGTACCCCTCTGTGTCCCTCTCTGTGTCCCGCTGTGTCCCACGCAGTGTCGCGCTGTGTCCCGCCGTGTCCCGCTGTGTACTGCTGGGTCCCCCGCTGAGTCCCGCTGTGTCCCCACTGTGTCTACTGCTGTGTCCCTGCTGTGTCCCGCTGTGTCCCGCTGTGTCCCGCTGTGTCCTCGCTGTGTCCCACGCTGTGTTTCACTGTGTCCTCGGTGTGTCCCCCGATGTGTCCCTTTGTGTCCCCAGCTGTGTACCCTGTTGTGTCCCGCTGTGTACCCACTGTGTCTACTGCTGTGTCCCTGCTGTGTCCCGCTGTGTCCCGCTGTGTCCTGCAGTGTCTCCCGCTGTGGCCCTCTCTGTCCCCAGCTGTGTCCCGCTTTGTTCCACGCTGTGTCCCGCTGTGTCCCCTCTGTGTCCTGCTGTGTCCCCCGCTGTGTCCCGCTGTGACCCTGCTGAGTCCCGCTGTGTCGCCGCTGTGTCCCGCTGTGTCTTCCCTGTGGACCCCGCTGTGTCCCGCTCTGTCCCCTGTTGTGTCCCCCGCTTTGTTTCCGCTGTGTCCCGCTGTGAACCAGCTTTATCGAAGCTGTGTCCCGCTGGGTCCCGCTGTGTCCTCGCTGTGTTCCCCTCTCTGTCCCGCTGTGTCCCCCTCTCTGTCCCACGCTGTGTCACACTGTGTCCCTTGTTGTCCCGCTTTGTCCCCCACTGAGTGCCTTCTGTGTCCCCGCTGTGTCCCGCTGTGTCGTCACTATATCCCCATATGTGTCCCGCTGTGTCCGCTGTGTACCCGCTGTGTCCCGCTATGTTCCCGCATTGTCCACGCTGTGTCCCGCTGGGTCTCGCTGTGTCCCCGCTGTGTCCCG
>NW_012295880.1:0-4970 GCF_000151885.1 Dipodomys ordii
TGTTTCCCGCTATGGCCCTTTGTGTGCCGCTATGTCCTCGCTGTGTCCCCGCTGTGTCCCGCTGTGTCCAGCTGTGTCCCCGCAGGTTCACCTCTGTTTCCCGCTGTGTCCTGTTGTGTGCCGCTGTGTCCTCGCTGAGTCCCCTACTGTCTCCCTCTCTGTCCCCCGCTGTGTCTCACGCTTTGTCCCCGCTGTGTCCCACTGTGTACCGCTCTGTCCGGCTGTGCCCCCACTGTGTCCCGTTGTGTCCACAGCTGTGTCCACAGCTGTGTACCACGCTGTGTACCACGCTGTGTAACGCTGTGTCCCCACTGTATCGACGCTGTGTCCCGCTGTGTCCCTCTGTGTCCACCGCTGTGTCCCCAGCTGTGTCCTCGCTGTGTCCCTGCTGTGTCCTGCTGTGTCCTCACTGGTACCACCACTGTGTGTCGCTGTGTCCACCGCTGTGTCCCGCTGTGTCCAGCTGTGTCCCGCTGTGTCCCCGCTGTGTGCCTGCTGTGTCTCGCTGTGTCTCCCGCTTTGTCCCGCTGTGTCCCACTGTGTCCCCGCTTTGTCCCGCTGTGTCCCGCTGTGTCCCCGCTGTGTGCCCGCTCTGTCCCGCTGTGTATCCCGCTGTGTCCAGTTGTGTCACCGCTGTGTCTCGCTGTGGCCACTCTCTGTCTCCGCTGTCCCCCGCTGGGTCCCCCGCTGTGGTCCGCTGTGTCCTGCTGTGTCCCCCGCTTTGTCCTGCTGTGTCCCGCAATGTCCCCGCTGTGTCCCGCTGTGTAACACTGTGTCCCGTGGTGTCCCAATTTGTCCCCGCTGAGTCCCCTCTGTGTCCCCTCTGTGTCGCCACTGTGTCCCCCTGTGTCCTCGCTGTGTCCCCCGCTGTCTCCCGCTTTGTCCCTGCTTTGTCCCTCGCTGTGTTCCGCTGTGTCCCACTGTTTCCCCGCTGTGTCCCCAGCTGCGTCCCGCTGTGTCCCGCTGTGTCCCGCTGTGTCCCGGCTGTATCGACGCTGTCTCCTGCTGGGTCCCGCTGTGTCCTCGATGGGTTCCCCGCTGTGTCCCGCTGTGTCCCCAGCTGTGTCTCCCGCTGTGTCCCGCTGTGTCCTCGCTGGGTCCCCTGCTGTGTCCCGCTGTGACACCCGCTGTGTTCCGCTTTGTCAGCTATGTCCCGCTGTGTCCCCGCTGTGTGCCCGCTGTGTCCCGTTGTGTACTCTGTTGTGTCCAGCTGTGTCACCGTTGTGTCTCGCTTTGGCCCCTCTCTGTCTCCGCTGTCCCACGCTGTGTCCCCCGCTGTGTCCCACTGTGTCCCCCGCTTTGTCCCGCTGAGTCCCAACTGTGTCGCCGCTGTTTCCCGCTGTGTCCTCGCTGTGTCCCCGGCTGTCTGCCGCTTGGTCCCCGCTGTGTCCCTAGCTGTGTCCCGCTGTGTCCCGCTGTGTCCCCCGCTTTGTCCCGCTGAGTCCCATCTGTGTCGCCGCTGTGTCCCACTATGTTCCCCCAGTGTCCCCGCTGTGTACCGCTGTGTCCCGCTGTGTCCTCGCTGTGTCCCCCGAGTGTCCCGTTGTGTCCCCAGCTGTGCACCCCGCTGTGTCCCGCTGTGTCCCCGCTGTAACGGCGCTGGGTCCCGCTGGGTCCCGCTATGTCCTCCCTGTGTTCCCCGCTGTGTCCCGCTGTGTCCCCCGCTGTGTCCCGCTGTGTCTCACTGTGTCCCGCTGTGTCCTCGCTGTGTTCTCCGCTGTATCCCGATGTGTCCGCCGCTGAGTCCCTGCTGTGTCCCTGCTGTGTCCCAATGTGTCCTCGCTGTGTCCCCCGCTGTGTCCCGCTGTGTCCTCCCTGTGTCCCCCGCTGTGTCCCGCTGTGTCCCGCTGTGTCCCATGCTGTGTTCCCCGCTGTGTACCGCTGTGTCCCCCGCAGTGTCAGTGCTGTGTCCCGCTGTGTCCTCGCTGTGTCCCCCGCTGTCTCCCGCTCTGTACCCCGCTGTGTCTCAAGCTTTGTGCCTGCTGTGTCCCACTGTGTCGCGCTGTGTCCCGCTGTGTTCACAGCTGTGTACCTCGCTGTGTAACGCTCTGTCCCCGCTGTATCGACGCTGTGTCGCGCAGGGTCCCGCTGTGTCCTCGCTGTGTTCCCCGCTGTGTCCCGCTGTGTCTGCCACTGTGTCCCGCTGTGTCTACGGCTGTGTCCCCACTGTGTTCCGCTGTGTCCTCGCTTTTTTACCCTCTGTGTCCCGCTGTGTCCCTGCTGTATCGACGCTGGGTCCCGCTGGGTCCCGCTGTGTCATCCCTGTGTCCCCCGCTGTGTCCCTGCTCTGTCCCCCTGTGTCCCGCTGTGTACTGCTGTGTCCCCTGCTGAGTCCCGTTGTGTCCCTCTGTGTCCGCCGCTGTGTCCCCCGCTATGTCTTGCTGTGTCCCCCGCTGTGTCCCACTGTGTCCTTGCTGTGTCCCCCGTTGTGTGCCGCTGTGTCCTCGCTGTGTCCCCCGCTGTTTCCCGCTGTGTCCTGCTGTGTCACGCTGTTTCCCCGCTGTGTCCCAGCTGTGTCCCTCTGTGTACCCCGCTGTGTCCAGCTTTGTCCCCGCTGTGTCTCGCTGTGTCCCACGCTCTGTCCCCCACTGTGGCCCGCTGTGTCCCCTGCTGTTTCCCACTGTGTCCCCCACTGTGTACCACTGTGTCCCCGCAGGTTCCCCTCTGTTACCCGCTGTGTCCCGCTGTGTTCCGTGGTGTCCTCGCTGTGTCCCCCTGCTGTGTCCCGTTGTGTCCCGCTGTGTCCTGGCTTTGTCCCCCACTGTGTCCCGCTGTGTCCCCTGCTGTTTCCCACTGTGTCCTCCACTGTGTACCACTGTGTCCCCGCAGGTTCCCCTCTGTTTCCCGCTGTGTCCCGCTGTGTTCCGTGGTTTCCTCGCTGTGTCCCCCTGCTGTGTCCTGCTGTGTCCCGCTGTGTCCCGCTGTGTCCCCCACTGTTTCCCTTGCTGTGTCCAGCTGTGTCCCCCACTGTGTCCTGCTCTGTCCCCCTCTGTGTCCCGCTGTGTCCCCCGCTGTGTCCCACTGTGTCCCCGCAGTGTCACTGCTGTTTCCTGCTGTGTCCCGCTGTGTTCCGTGGTGTCCCTCTTTGTCTCCCGCTGTGTCCCCCGCTGTGTCCCGCTGTGTCCGACTGTGCCCCGCTCTGTCACCGCTGTGTCCCGCTGTGTCCCCGCTGTGTGCCCGCTGTGTCCCGCTGTGTCCCCCGCTTTGTCCTGCTGTGTCCCCGCAGTGTCCCGCTGTGTCCCACTGTGTCACACTGTGTCCCGTGGTGTCCCTCTTTGTCCCCCGCTGTGTCCACCGCTGAGTCCCCTCTTTGTGTCCCTCTGTGTCCTGCTGTGTCCTCGCTGTGTCCCCCACTGTCTCTCGCTTTGTCCCCCGCTGTGTCCCCGCTGTGTCACGCTATGTCCTCGCTGTTTCCCCCGCTGTGTCCCGCTGTGTCCTCTCTATGTCCCCCGCTGTGTCCCGCTGTGTCCTCCCTGTGTCCCCCGCTGTGTCCCGCTGTGACCCTCTGTGTCCCCCGCTGTGTCCTCCGCTATGTCTCGCTGTGTCCCACGCTGTGTCCCACTGTGTCCTTGCTGTGTCCCCCGTTCTGTGCCGCTGTGTCATCGCTGTGTCCCCGGCTGTTTCCCACTGTGTCCTGCTGTGTCACGCTGTTTCCCCACTGTGTCCCCGCTGTTTCCCTCTGTGTACCCCGCTGTGTCCAGCTTTGTCCCCGCTGTGTCTCGCTGTGTCCCACACTCTGTCCCCCACTGTGTCCCGCTGTGTCCCCCGCTGTTTCGCATTTTGTCCCCCACTGTGTCCCGCTGTGTCCCCGCAGGTTCACCTCTGTTTCCCGCTGTGTCCCGCTGTGTTCCGTGGTGTCCTCGCTGTGTCCCCCTGCTGTGTCCCGTTGTGGCCCGCTGTGTCCCCGCTGTGTCCCGCTGTGTCCCGCTGTGTCCCCGCAGGTTCACCTCTGTTTCCCGCTGTGTCCCGTTGTGTGCCGCTGTGTCCTCGCTGAGTCCCCTACTGTCTCCCTCTCTGTCCCCCGCTGTGTCTCACGCTTTGTCCCCACTGTGTCCCACTGTGTACCGCTGTGTCCGGCTGTGCCCCCACTGTGTCCCGTCGTGTCCACAGCTGTGTACCACGCTGTGTACCACGCTGTGTAACGCTGTGTCCCCGCTGTATCGACGCTGTGTCCCGCTGTGTCCCGCTGTGTACTCGCTGTGTTCCCCGCTGTGTCCCGCTGTGTCCACCGCTGTGTCCCCAGCTGTGTCCTCGCTGTGTCCCTGCTGTGTCCTGCTGTGTCCTCACTGGGACCACCACTGTGTGTCGCTGTGTCCACCGCTGTGTCCCGCTGTGTCCAGCTGTGTCCCGCTTTGTCCCCGCTGTGTCCTGCTGTGTCCCGCTGTGTCCCCGCTGTGTCCCGCTGTGTCCCCGCTGTGTGCCTGTGTGTTCCCGCTGTGTCCCCTCTCTGTCCCCCGTTGTGTCACCCGCTGTGTCCCGCTGTGTCCCGCTGTGTCCCTTGCTTTGTCTCGCTGTGTCCCTGCAGTGTCCCCTCTGTGTCCCACGGTGTCACACTGTGTCCCGTGGTGTCCCGCTTTGTCCCCAGCTGTGTCCCCACTGAGTCCCCTCTGTGTCCCCGCTGTTTCCCGCTGTGTCCTCGCTGTGTCTCACGCTGTGTCCCGCTGTGTACCCGCTTGTCCCCCGCTGTGTCCCACTGTGTCCCGCTGTGTACTCCTCTGTGTCCCACTCTGTGTCCCGCTGTGTCCCACGCTGTGTCCCGCTGTGTCCGGCTGTGTCCCCGCTGTGTCCCTGCTGTGTCCCCGCTGTGTCCCGCTGTGTACTGCTGTGTCCCCACTGAGTCCCGCTGTGTCTCCGCTGTATCGACGCTGTGTCCCGCTGTGTCCCGCTGTGTCCTCGCTATGTCCCCTGCTGTGTCCCGCTGAGTCCCCACTGTGTCCCTCGCTGTGTCCCGCTGTGTCCCGCTGTGTCCC
>NW_012295881.1:0-4970 GCF_000151885.1 Dipodomys ordii
CAGCGGGGTTACAGCGGGGTCCTCAGTCAGGGACACAGACAGGTACACAGCGAGGGACAAAGCGGGAGACACAGCGGGACACAGCGGGGTACACAGAGGGACACAGCGGGCACAAAGCGGGGACACAGCGGGACACAACGGGACACAGCACAGAGGGACACAGCGGGCACACAGCGGGGACAGAGCGGGACACAACGGGACACAGCGGGGACACAGTGGGACACAGCCGGACAAAGCGGCAGACACAGCGGGACACAGCAGGCACACAGCGGGGACACAGCGGGACACAGCGGGACACAGCGGGGACAGAGCGGGACACAGCCGGACACAGCGGGACACAGCAGGGGACACAGCGGGACACAGTTGGGGACCCAGTGAGGACACAGCGGGACACAGCAGGGGACACAGCGAGGACACAGCGGGGGACACAGCGGGGGACACAGCGGGACACAGTGGGGAACACAGCGAGGACACAGCGGGACACAGCGTCGATACAGCGGGGACACAGCGTTACACAGCGTGGTACACAGCTTTGGACAAAACGGGACACAGTGGGGGCACAGCTGGACACAGCGGGGTACACAGTGGGACACAGGGGGCACACAGTGGGGACACAGCGGGGGACACAGCGGGACACAGCGGGTCACAGTGGGGGACACAGCGGGACACAGCGGGGGACAGCAGAGGACAGAGAGGGGACACAGCGGCGACACAGAGGGGACGCAGCTGGGGACACAGCGTGGGACAAAATGGGACACCACGGGACACAGTGTTACACAGCGGGACACAGCGGGGACACTGCGGGACACAGCAAGATAAAGCGGGGGACACAGCGGGACACAGCAGGACACAGCGGGGGACAGCGGGGGACACAGCGGGACACAGTGGGGTACCCAGTGAGGACACAGCGGGACACAACGAGGAACACATCGAGGACACAGCGGGACCCAGCAGGACAGAGCGTCGATACAGAGGGGACACAGCGGGACACAGCGGGGTACACAGCTGAGGACACAACGGGACACAGCGGTGGACACAGCGAGGACACAGCGGGACACAGCGGGGACACTGCGGGAACATAGCGGGACACAGCGGGTACAGAGCGGGACACAGCGGGGTCACAGAGTGGTACACAGCGGGACACATCGGGAAACAAAGCGAGGTCACAGCGGGAGACAAAGCGGGACAACATGGAACACAGTGTGACACAGCGGGACACAGCGGGACACAGCGGGGTACACAGAGGGACACAGCGGGAACACAGCGGGGACACAGCGGGACACAACGGGACACAGCGGGGACACAGTGGGACACAGCGGGACAAAGCGGCAGACACAGCGGGACACAGCAGGCACACAGCGGGGACACAGCTGGACACAGCGGGACACAGCGGGGACAGAGCGGGACACAGCCGGACAGAGCGGGACACAGCAGGGGACACAGCGGGACACAGTTGGGGACCCAGTGAGGACACAGCGGGACACAGCAGGGGACACAGCGAGGACACAGCGGGGGACACAGTGGGGGATACAGCGGGACACAGTGGGGAACACAGCGAGGACACAGCGGGACACAGCGTCGATACAGCAGGGACACAGCATTACACAGCGTGGTACACAGCTTTGGACACAACGGGACACAGTGGGGGCACAGCCGGACACAGCGGGACACAGTGGGACACAGCAGGGACAAAGCGTGAGACACAGCGGGGGACAGAGAGGGAGAAAGCAGGGGACACAGCGAGGACACAGCGGGACACAGCGGTGACACAACGGGGACTCAGCGGGGGACACAGCGGGTCATAGCGGGGGACACAGTGGGACACAGCGGGGGACACTGCGGGACACAGTGTGGGATAGAGCGTGGGACACAGCGAGACACAGCGGGTACAAAGCTGGACACAGCGGGGTACACAGAGGGACACAGCAGGGACACAGCAGGGAAACAGCGAGGACACAGCGGCACACAGTGGGGGACACAGCAAGGACAGAGCGGGACACAGCGGGGACACAGTCGGACACAGTGGGACACAGCGGGACATATCGGGGGACACAGCAGGACACAGTGGGGGATTAGCGAGGACACAGCGGGACACAGCGGTGGACACAACGGGGGACACAGCGGGACACAGCGGGGAACACAGCGAGGACACAGCGGGACACAGCGGGAAACACTGCGAGGTCACAGCGGGGGACAAAACGGGACAACACGGGACACAGTGTGACAGAGTGGGACACAGCGGGGACACTGCAGGGGCACAGCGGAACAAAGCAGGCGACACAGTGAGACACAGCGGGGGACACAGCGGGGGACAGCAGGGGACAGAGAGGGGACACAGCGGGACACAGCAGGGGACACAGAGGGGTACACAGCGGGACACAGCCGGGAACACAGCGCGGACACAGCGGGACACACCGGGACACAGCGTCTATACAGCGGGGACAGAGAGGGTCACAGCAGGGACACAGCGGCACACAGCGGCACACAGCGGGGGACACAGCGGGACACAGCGGGGACACAGCGGGACACAGCGGGACACAGCGGGGGACACAGCGGAACACAGCGTGGGGACACAGCGCGGACACCGCAGGACACAGCGGACACAGCAGGACACAGCGGGGGACACAGCGGGACACAGCGGGGGACCAGCGAGGACACAGTGGGACAAAGCGGGTGACACAGCGAGGACACAGCGGTGGACACAACGGGGGACACAACAGGACACAGCGGGGAACACAGCGAGGCCACAGCGGGACACAGCGGGAAACAATGCGAGGTCACAGCGGGGGACAAAGCGGGACAACACGGGACACAGTGGGACACAGTGGGACACAGCGGTGACACGGCAGGGGCACAGCGGGAAAAAGCGGGCGACAGAGCAAGACTCAGCAGGGGACACATCGGGGGACAGTTGGGGACAGAGAGGGGACACAGCGGAACACAGCGGGGGACACAGAGGGGTACACAGCGGGACACAGCCGGAAACACAGCGCGGACACAGCGGGACACACCGGGACACAGCGTCAATACAGCGGGGACAGAGAGGGTCACAGCAGGGACACAGCGGGACACAGCGGGACACAGCGGGGGACACAGCGGGACACAGTGGGGACACAGCGGGACACACCGGGACACAGCGGGGGACACAGCGGAACACAGCGTGGGACACAGCGAAGACACAGCAGGACACAGCGGACACAGCGGCGACACAGCAGCGACACAGCAGGGACACAACGGGGACAGAGCAGGGGACACAGCGGGACACAACGGGGAACACAGCGAGGACTCAGCGGGACCCAGCAGGACACAGCGTCGATACAGCGGGGACACAGCAGAACACAGCGGGGTACACAGCTGGGGACACAAAGGGACACAGCGGGGGACACAGCGAGGACAAGCGGGACACAGCGGGACACAGGGAGGACACTGCAGGAACATAGCGGGACACAGCGGGGACACAGAGGGACACATCGGGACACAGCTTGGGATACACGGAGGACACAGCTGGACACAGTGGGGGACACAGTGAGGACACAGCGGTACAATGGGGTGCGGGATACAGCGGGGGACAAAGCGGGAGACAGCGGGGGACACAGCGAGGACACAGCGGGACACAGTTGTGACACAGAGGGGACTCAGTGGGGGACACAGCGGGGGACAAAGCAGGACACCACGGGACAGTGTGACACAGCGGGACACAGCGGGGACACTGCACGGACACAGTGGTACAAAGCGGGGGACACAGCGGGGACTCAGCGGGGGACACAGCGTGTGACAAAGCGGAACACCAAGGAACACAGCGGGTCACAGCGGGAAACAGCGGTGACACTGCGGGGACACAGAGGGACCCAGTGGGGGACACAGCGGGACACAGCGGGGACTCACCTGGGGACACAGCGAAGGACAAACTGGGACACCACGGGACACAGTGGGACACAGCAGGACACAGCGGGAACACTGCGGGAACATAGCGGGACACAGCAGGGGACACAGGGGGACACAGCGGGACATAGCAGGGACAGAGCAGGACACAGCGGGACACAGCGGGGGACACAGCGGAACACAGCGGGGGACAGAGCGAGGACACAGCAGGACACAGCGGGGGACACAGCAAGGACACAGCGTCGTACACAGCTGTGGACACAACGGGACACAGTGGGGGCACAGCGGGACACAGCGGAACACAGTGGGACACAGCAGGGACAAAGCGTGAGACACAGTGGGGGACAGAGCGGGAAACAGCGGGGGACACAGCGAGGACACAGCGGGACACAGCGGGGGAAACAGCGGGACACAGCGGTAGACAAAGGGTGACAGATCGGGGGACACAGCGGGACACAGCGGTGGAAAGAGCGGTACACAGCGGTGGACACAGCGAGGACCCAGCGGGACCCAGCGGGACACAGCATCGATACAGCGGGGACAGAGTGGGCCACAGCGGGACACAGCAGGAACAAAGCAGTAGACACAGCAGGACACAGCAGGGGACACAGCGGGACACAGCCGGGGACACAGGGAGGACAGAGCGGGACACAGCGGGGACACAGCAGGGACTCAGCGGGGGACACAGCGGGGGACAAAGCGGGACACCACGGGACACAGCGGAACACAGCGGGGACAAGGAGGAGACAGAGCAGGATACAGCGAGGACACAGCGGGGACTCAGCGGTGGACACAGCGGGAGACAAAGCGGGACACCACGGGACAGCGCGGGACACAGCGGGGACAAGGGGGAGACAGAGCGCGACACAGCGAGGACACAGCGGGACACAGTGGGGGACACAGCGGGACACAGCGGGGTACCCAGCGTGAAACAGCTGGGGGCCCAGCGAGGACACAGCAAGACACAGCGGGGGACACAGACAGGAAAACAGCAGGGGACACACCGGGGGACACAGCGGGACCCAGCGGGACACAGCGGGACACAGCTTCGATACAGCGGGGATACAGCGTTACACAGTGTGGTACAC
>NW_012295882.1:0-1253 GCF_000151885.1 Dipodomys ordii
GCTTCTACTGCTTCTCTTTCTGCTTCTCATTCTGCTTCTGCTTCTCCTTCTGCTTCTCATGTTGCTTCTGCTGCTCTTCCTTCTCCTTCTCCTACTTCTGCTTCTCCTTCTGCTTCTGCTTCTCCTTCTGCTTCTCCTTATATTTCTCTTTCTCCTTCTCGTTCTTCTGCTTCTACTTCTGCTTTTGCTTCTGCTAGTTATGCTTCTTCTGTTTCTTTTGCTTCTGCTTCAGTTGCTTCTGCTTCTTAGCTTCTTCTGCTTCTCCTGCTTCTGTTTCTGCTTCTTCTTCTTCTTCTCTTTCGGGTTCTCCTGCTTCTGCTTCTTGTGCTTCTCCTGCTTCTCTTTGTGCTACTCATTCTGCTTCTGCTTCTCCTTCTGCTTCTGCTTCTCCTCCTTCTCCTTTTCCTACTTCTGCTTCTTCTTCAGCTTCTTCTGCTTCTCCTTCTGCATCTCCTTCTGCTTGTGCTTGTTCTTATGCTTCTTCTTCTGCTTCTGCTTCTCTTGCTTGTTTTGGTTCACCTTTTGCTTCTGCTTCTACTGCTTTTCCTGCTTCTCCTTCGGCTTCTCCCTCTGCCTCTCCTTCTGCTTCTCCTTCTGTTTCTCCTTCTCCTTCTCGTTTTTCTGCTTTTCCTTCTGCTTCTCCTTCTGCTTCTACATCTGCTCCTTCTCCCTCTGCTTCTGCTTCTCATGTTTCTTCTTTTTCTTCTGCTTCTGCTTCTCCTGCTTCTGCTTCTTCTACTTCTCTTTCTGCTTCTTCTTCTGCTTCTTCTTCTTCTCCTTCTACTTCTCCTGCTTCTCCTTCTTCTTTTGCTTCTTCTTCTCCTTTTGCTTCTTCTTCTTCTTCTTCTTCTTCTTCTTCTTCTCCTTCTTCTTCTTCTTCTTCTTCTTCTTCTTCTTCTTCTTCTTCTTCTTCTTCTTCTTCTTCTTCTTCTTCTTCTTCATCTTCTTCATCTTCTTCATCTTCTGTATCTTCTGTTTCTGCTTCTGCTGCTTCTGCAATTGTGAATATCCTGATTCTCTAAAATCATCCCATTCAACAGCTTCTCCTTCTGATTCTCGTATTGCTTCGAAAGCCCTACCATCTCCTTCTCCTACTACTGCTTCGCATTCTGCTTCTGCTTATTCTGCATCTACTGCTTCTCCTTCTGCATCATCATCTGCTGCTGCTTCTGCTGCTGCTGCTTCTTCTGATTCTGCATCTCCATCAACATCTTCAGCTATTCATACAGATACAAATTATGAAAAATAAAACA
>NW_012295883.1:0-3713 GCF_000151885.1 Dipodomys ordii
TTCTGCTTCTGCTTCTGCTTCTATTTCTGCTTCTGCTTCTGCTTCAATTTCTCCTTCTGCTTCTCATTCTGCTTCTGCGTATTCTGTTTCTTCTGCTTCTCCTGCTTCTGCTTCTCCTGCTTCTCCTACTTCTCGTGCTGCTTCTCCTTCTGCGTCTCTTTCTGCTTCTGCTTATCCTTTTGCTTCTCCTACTCCTAATCCTTCTCTTTCGCCTTCTCCTTCTTCTGCTTCTCCTGATTCTCCTTCTGCATCTTCTTCTGCTTCTGCTTCTGCTTCTGCTGCTTCTTCTGCTTCTGCTTCTCCTTCTTCTGCTTCTCCCTCTGATTCTGCTTCTTATGCTTATTCTTTTTCTTCTGCTTCGGCTTCTCCTGCTTCTGCTTCTCCTGCTTCTGCTTCTTCTGCTTCTACTGCTTCTCCTTCTCCTTCTTCTTCTTCTTCTTCTTCTTCTTCTTCTTCTTCTTCTTCTTCTTCTTCTTCTTCTTCTTCTTCTTCTCCTTCTTCTTCTTCTTCTTCTTCTTCTTCTTCTTCTTCTTCTTCTTCTTCTTCTTCTTCTTCTTCTTCTTCTTCTTTTTCTTCTTCTTCTTCTTCTCTTTCTGCTGCTTCTGCTTTTCCTGCTTCTTCTTCTTCTACTGCTTCTCTTTCTGCTTCTCATTCTGCTTCTGCTTCTTCTTCTGCTTCTCCTATTGCTTCTGCGGCTCTTCCTTCTCCTTCTCCTACTTCTCCTTCTACTTCTGCTTCTGCTTCTTCTGTTTTCCTGCTTCTCCTTCTGCATCTTCTTCTGCTTCTGCTTCTCCTTCTGCTGCTTCTTCTGCTTCTGTTTCTCCTTCTGCTTCTCCTTCTGCTTCTTCTGCTTCTCCTTCTGCTTCTCCTTCGGTTTCTCCTTCTCGTTCTTCTGCTTTTACTTTTGCTTCTCCTTCTGCTTCTGCTGCAACTGCTACTGCTTCTGCTTCTTCTGTTTCTTCCGCTTCTCCTTCTCCTTTTGATTCTCTTTCTGCTTCTGCTTCTCCTTCAGCTTCTCATTCTGCTTCTCCAGATTCTGCTTCTTCTGCTTCTCCTGCTTCTCCTTCTGCTTCAGGTTCTGCTTCTGCTTCTTCGGATTCTTATGCTTCTGGTTCTCCTGCTTCTGCTTCTTCTGCTTCCCCTCCTTCTCTTTCTGCTTCTCCTTCTGTTTCTGCTTCTCCTTCTGCTTCTGCTTCTGCTTCTTGTCCTTCTCCTGTTTCTTCTGCTTCTGCTTCTCCTGCTTCTGCTTCTTCTGCTTTTCCTGCTTCTCTTTCTGCTTCTGCTTCTGCTTCTGCTCCTCCTTCTGCTTCTGCTCCTTCTATTTCTTCTGTTTCTTTTTCTTCTGCTTCTCCCGCTCTGCTTCTTCTGCTTCTCCTGCTTCTCGTTCTGCTTCTCTTCGTCGGCTTCTCTTTCTACTTCTCCTTCTGCTTCTTCTGATTCTGCTTCTTCTCCTTCTTCTTCTCCTTCTGCTTCTGCTTCTTCTGCTTCTCCTTCTACTCCTTCTGCATCTCCATCTGATTGTGCTTTTCCTTCTGCTTCTTCTTCTGCTTCTGCTTCTCCTTCTTCTGCTTCTCCGTCTGTTTCTGCTTCTTCTGTTTTTCCTGCTTCTCCTACTGCTTCTCATTCTTCTTCTCCTTCTGTTTCTCCTTGTCGTTATTCTGCTATTCCTTCTGCTTCTCTATCTGCTTCTGCATCTTCAGCTTCTTCTGCTACTGCTTCTGCTTCTGCTTCTTCTGTTTCTTCTGCTTCCCTTTCTGCTTCTCCTTCTGCTTTTGCTTCTCTTTCTGCTTCTGCTTCTCCTTCTGGTTCTCCTTCTTCTCCAGATTCTGCTTCTTCTGCTTCTCCTGCTTCTCCTTCTGCTTCAGGTTCTGCTTCTGCTTCTTCTGCTTCTATTTCTGCTTCTCCTTCTGTTTCTGCTTCTCTTTCTGCTTCTGCTTCGTATCCTTCTTCTATTTCTTTTGATTCTGCTTCTCCTGCTTCTGCTTCTCCTGCTTCTCCTTCTGTTTCTCCTTATGCTTCTCCTTCTGCTTCTCCTTCTTCTGCTTCTCCTTCTGCTTCTGCTTCTCCTTCTGCATCTTCTTCTGTTTCAATTTCTCCTTCTTCTGCTTTTCATACTACTTCTGCTTCTGCTGCTTCTGCTTCTTCTGCTTCTCCTGCTTCTCCTTCTCATTCTCTTTCTGCTTCTGCTTATCCTTCTGTTTCTCCTACTCCTAATCCTTCTCTTTCTCCTTCTCCTTCTTTTCTTCTGCTTCTCCTGCTGCTGCTTCTTCTACTTCTTCTGCTTTTTCTGTTTCTTCTGTTTCTGCTTCTCCTGCTTCTTCTTCTTCTGCTTCTCCTTCTTCTCCTTCTGCTTCTCCGTCTCATTCTCCTTCTCCTTCAATTCCTCCTTCTTGTGCTTCTCTTTCTGCTTCTGCTTCTCCTGCTTCTGATTCTGTTTCTCCTTCTGCTTCTCGTTCTGCTTCTCTTTCTGCTTCTTATTCTGCTTCTGCTCCTCCTACTCCTAATCCTTCTTTTTCTCCCTCTTCTTCTGCTTCTCGTTCTGCTTCTGCTTCTTCTGCTTGTTCGGTTTCTTCTGCTTCTGCTTTTCCAGCTTCTGCTGCTTCTGCTTCTCTTTCTGCTTCAGGTTCTCCTTCTGATTCTTCGGCTTCTTCTGTTTCTGCTTCTCCTGCTACTGCTTCTTCTGCTTCTCTTTCTGCTTCTGCTTCTGCTTCTGCTTCTCCTTCTGCTCCTTCTCCTTCTTCTGTTTCTTCTTCTTATTCTGCTTCTCCCGCTTCTGCTTCTTCTGCTTCTCCTGCTTGTCCTTCTCCTTCTGCTTCTCCTTCTCCTTCTTCTGCTTCTCTTTCTGCTTCTGCTTCTTCTGATTCTCCAACTTCTCCTTCTTCTTCTCCTTCTATTTCTGCTTCTCTTTCTGCTTCTGCATCTCCTTCTGCTTCACCTTCTGCTGCTCCATCTCCTTCTTCTGTTTCTCCCTCTGCTTCTGCTTCTTATGCTTCTTCTTTTTCTTCTGGTTCTGCTTCTCCTGCTTCTGCTTCTTATGCTTCTACTGCTTCTTCTTCTGCTTCTGTTTCTTCTGCTTCTACTTCTCTTTCTGCTTCTGCTTCTCCTGCTTGTTTTTCAGCTTCTTCTGCTGCTTTTTCTACTTCTCCTTCTGCTTCTCTTTTTGCTTCTCCTTCTGCTTCTGCTTCTTCTGTTTCTCGTGCCTGAATTTCTGGTTCTACTTCTTCTGCTGCTTCTCCTTCTGCTTCTGCTTCTCCTTCTGCTTCTGTTTCTGCTTCTTCTCTTTCGGCTTCTCCTGCTTCTGCTTCTTGTCCTCCTCCTGCTTCTCTTTCTGCTTCTCATTCTGATTCTGCTTCTCCTTCTGCTTCTACTTCTCCTCCTTCTCCTTCTCCTACTTCTCTTTCTCCTTCAGCTTCTGCTTCTTCTGCTTCTCCTGCTTCTCCTTCTGCATCTCCTTCTGCTTGTGCTTGTCCTTATGCTTCTTCTTCTGCCTCTGCTTCTCCTACTCCTTCTTTTGCTTCTCCTTTTGCTTCTGCTTCTTCTGTTTTCCTGCTTCTCCTTCTGCTTCTGCTTCTTCTGCTTCTCCTTCTGCATCTTCTTCTGCTTCTGCTTCTCCTTCACCTTCTTCTGCTTCTCCTTCTGATTCTCCTTCTGCTTATTCAAACTTCATGATTTACCATGCTTCTCTTTCTTCTTCTCCTTCTGCTTCTCCTAGA
>NW_012295884.1:0-4966 GCF_000151885.1 Dipodomys ordii
ACACAGAGGGGACTCAGCAGGGGACATAGCGGGGGACAAATCGGGACACTCACAGGACACAGTGGGACACAGCGGGACACAGCGGGGACACTGTGGGGACACAGCGGGACAAAGCGGGGGACCCAGCGGGACCCAGCGGGACACAGCAGGACCCAGCAGGGAAACAGCGGGGACACAGTGGGACACAGCGAGGACACAGCGGGACACAGCGGGACACTGCGGGGCACAGCGGGGGACACAGCGGGACCCAGCGGGACACAGCGGGGGACACAGCCGGACACAGCAGGGACACAGCGGGGACACAGCGGGACCCAGCAGGACACAGCGGGGGACACAGCGGGACACATCGGGACACAGCCGGGTCCCAGCAGTGGACACAGCGGGACACAGCGGGGAACACAGCGGGACACAGCGGGGGACACATGGAGGACTCAGCGGGACAAAGCGGGGACACAGCGGCGACTCACCGGGGGACACAGCGGGGGACAAAGCGGGACACCACAGAACACAGTGGGAAACAGCGGGACACAGCGTGGAAACTGCGGGGACACAGGGGGACAAAGCGTGGGACACATAGGGACACAGCGGTGGACACAGTGGGGGACACAGCGGGACACAGCGGGGAACACAGCGAGGACACAGCGGGACCCAGCGGTACACAGCGTCGATACAGCGGGGACACAGCCTTACACAGCGTAGTACACAGCTGTGAACACAACGGGACACAGTGGGGGCACAGCGGGACACAGCGGGACACAGTGGGACACAGCGGGAACAAAGCTTGAGACACAGAGGGGTACAGAGCGGGAGACAGCGGGGGACACAGCGAGGACACAGCGGGACACAGCGCTGACACTGCGGGGGACACAGCGGAGGACACAGCGGGGGACACAGCCGGACACAGCGGGACACAGCGGGGAACACAGGGGGGACCCAGCGGGACCCAGGGCGGGACACAGCGAGGACACATTGGGACACAGCGGGGACACAGCGGGACTCAGCGGGGGACACAGCAGTACACAGCGGGACACAGCGGGACACAGCGGGGGACACAGAGGGGTAAACAGCGGGACACAGCGGGGAACACAGCGAGGACACAGCGGGACCAAGCGGGACACAGCATCGATACAGCAGGGACACAGCAGGACACAGCGGGGTACACAGCTGGGTACACAACGGGACACAGCGGGGGACACAGCGAGGACCCAGCAGGATATAGCGGGGCACACAGCGGGACACAGCGGGACACAGCTTGGGACACAGCGGGACACAGTGGGGACACAGCAGTAGACACAGCGGGACACAGCGTGGGACAAAGCGGGAGATAGCAGGGGACACAGCGAGGACACAGCGGGACACAGTGGCGACACATAGAGGACTCAGTGGGGGACACAGTGGGGGACAGAGCAGGACACAGCGGGACCCAGCGGGGACAAAGCGTGAGACACAGCGGTGGACAGAGCGGGAGACAGAGGCGGACACAGCGAGGACACAGCGGGACACAGCGGGGACACAGAGGTGGCTCAGGGAGGCCACAGCGGGGGACAAAGCGGGACACCACGGAACACAGCGGGACACAGCGTGAAACAGCGGTGAACCTGCGGGGACACAGCGGGACACAGCGCGGGACACAGCGGGACACAGCGGGGACACAGCGGGGACACTGCGGGACCCAGAAGGAAACAGCGGGACACAGCAGGACACAGCGGGGGACACAGCGGGACACAGCGGGGGACACAGCGGGACACAGCGGGGACACAGAGGGGACTCAGCAGGGGACATAGTGGGGGACAAATCGGGACACCACAGGACACAGTGGGACACAGCGGGACACAGCGGGGGACACTGTGGGGACACAGCGGGACAAAGCGGGGGACCCAGCGGGACCCAGCGGGACACAGCAAGACCCAGCGGGGAAACAGCGGGGACACAGTGGGACACAGCGAGGACACAGCGGGACACAGCGGGACACTGCGGGCCACAGCGGAGGACACAGCGGGACACAGCGGGGTACACAGGGAGGACACAGCGGAACACAGCATGGGACAAAGCGAGGACACAGCGGGAAACAGCGAGACACAGCGGGACACAGCGGGGACCCAGCAGTGGACACAGCGGGACACAGCGGGGGACAAAGCGGGACACCACGGAACACAGCAGGACACAGCGTGAAACAGCGGTGAACCTGCGGGGACACAGCGGGACACAGCGGGGGACACAGCGGGACACAGCGGGACACAGCGGGGGACACAGCAGGGACACAGTGGGACACAGTAGGACACAGCGTGGGACAAAGCGGGAGACAGCGGAGGACACACCAAGGACACACCTGGTCACAGCGGGGACACAGAGGGGACTCAGCAGGGGACATAGAGGGGAAAAAGCGGTACACCACGGGACACAGTAGGACACAGCGGTACACAGCGGAGACACTGCGGGACCCAGCCGGGGGAAACAGCGGTGGACAGCGGGGGAAAGAGAAGGGACAAAGCGGGACACAGAGGGGACACAGCTGGACAAAGAAGGGTACACAGTGGTGCACAGCGGACACACAACTGGGACAGAGCTGGACACAGAGGGACACAGAGGGGACAGAGCTTGACACAGCGGGACACAGAGGGACACAGCAGAGGACTCAGCGGGACACAGCGGGGGACACAGGGAGGACACAGCTGGACACTGAATGAGACAGAGCGAGGACACAGCCGGACACAGAGAAACACAGCGTGACACAGTGGGGACACAGCAGGGGACACAGCGGGACACAGCAGGGGACACAGAAGGACACAGCGGGGTACACAGCAGGCACAAAGCGGGACATTGCGGGGGATACAGCGAGGACAAAGCGGGACACAGCGGTGACACAGCGGGACACAGCTGGGGACACTGCGGGACACAGCGGGGACACAGCAAGGACATAATGGGGGACACATCGGGACACAGCCGGACACAGCCGGGGACACAGCGGGACACAGCGAGAGACACAGCGGGGGACACAGTGGGACACAGCGGGGAACAAAGAGAGGACACAGCGGGACCCAGCGGGACACAGTGTCGATAGAGCGGGGACACAGCGGGACACAGCGGTGACACAACCGGACTCAGCGGGGGACACTGCGGGACCCAGCGGGACACAGCGGGGACACAGCAAGGACACAGCGGGGGACACAGCCGGACACATCGGGACACAGCGGGGGACACAGCGAGTGACACAGCGGGGGACACAGCGGGACACAGTGGGGAACACAGGGAGAGACACAGCAGGACAAAGCGGGACACAGCGTCGATACAGCGGGGACACCGCGGGGTACACAGCTGTTGACACAACGGGACACAGTGGGGGACACAGCGGGACACAGCGGGACACAGTGGGACACAGCGGGACACAGCGGGGTCAATGCGGGACACAGTGGGGGACAAAGCGGGACACAGCGGGACACAGCAGGGACGCAGCGGGACACAGCGGGTACACAGCGGGACACGGCAGGGGACACAGCGGGACACAGAGGGGGACACAGCGAGGACACAGCGGGACACAGAGGGACACAGCAGGGGACACAGCGAGGACACAGTGGGGGACAAAGTGGGGGAAACAGCTGGACACAGCGGGGAACACAGCGAGGACACATCGGGACCCAGCGGGACACAGCGTCGATACAGTGGAGACACAGCGTTACACAGCATGGTACAAAGCTGTGGACACAACGGGACACAGTGGGGGCACAGCGGGACACAGCGGGACGCAGTGGGACACAGCGGGACACAGCGGGACACAGCGGGGACAGAGCGGGACACAGTCGGACTCAGCGGGACACAGCGGGGGACACAGCGGGAGACAAAGAGGGACACCACGGAACACAGTCGGACACAGCGGGACACAGCGGGGGACACAGCGGGAGACAAAGAGGGACACCACGGAACACAGTGGGACACAGCAGGAAACAGCAGTGACACTGCGGGGACACAGTGGGACACAGCGGG
Source organism: Dipodomys ordii (assembly GCF_000151885.1). Taxonomy (NCBI): domain Eukaryota; kingdom Metazoa; phylum Chordata; class Mammalia; order Rodentia; family Heteromyidae; genus Dipodomys; species Dipodomys ordii. Next base: position 3,982 of record NW_012295884.1, read on the forward strand.
GGACACAGCGGGACACAGAGGGGGACAGAGCGGGACACAGTGGGGGACTCAGCCGGACACAGCATGGGAAACAGTGGGGGACACAGCGGGACACAGCGGGACACAGCGAGGGCACAGCGGGACAGAGCGGGACACTGCAGGGCACAGCGGGGGACACAGCGGGACACAGCGGGGGACACAGCGAGGACAGAGCAGAACACAGAGTGGGACACAGTGAGGACACAGCGGGACAGAGCGGGACACAGCGGGACACAGCCGGGTCCCAGCAGTGGACACAGCGGGACACAGCGGGGGACACAGCGGGACACAGCGGGGGACATACGGAGGACTCAGCGGGACAAAGCGGGGACACAGCGTCGACTCGCCGGGGGACACAGCGGGGGACAAAGCGGGACACCACAGAACACAGTGGGAAACAGCAGGACACAGCGGGGAAACTGCGGGGACACAGGGGGACAAAGCGTGGGACACATAGGGACACAGCGGGGGACACAGTGGGGGACACAGCGGGACACAGCGGGGGACACAGTGGGGGACACAGTGGGACACAGCGGGGAACACAGCGAGGACACAGCGGGACCCAGCGGTACACAGCGTCGATACAGCGGGGACACAGCGTTACACAGCGTGGTACACAGCTGTGAACACAACGGGACACAGTGGGGGCACAGCGGGACACAGTGAGACACAGCCCGGACAAAGCTTGAGACACAGAGGGGTACAGAGCGGGAGACAGCGGGGGACACAGCGAGGACACAGCGGGACACAGCACTGACACTTCGGGGGACACAGCGGGGGACACAGCGGGGGACACAGCCGGACACAGCGGGACACAGCGGGGGACACAGGGGGGACCCAGCGGGACCCAGCGCGAGACACAGTGAGGATACATTGGGACACAGCGGGGAAACAGCGGGACTCAGCTGGGGACACAGCAGTACACAGCGGGACACAGCGGGACACAGCGGGGGACACAGAGGGGTAA
>NW_012295885.1:0-4965 GCF_000151885.1 Dipodomys ordii
AGGTTCTGCTTCTCCTGCTTCTGCTTCTTCTGCTTCTACTGCTTCTACTTATGCTTCTCCTTCTCTTTCTTCTTCTTCTTCTTCTTCTTCTTCTTCTTCTTCTTCTTCTTCTTCTTCTTCTTCTTCTTCTTCTTCTTCTTCTTCTTCTTCTTCTTCTTCTTCTTCTTCTCTTTCTTCTGCTTCTGCTTTTCCTGCTTCTTCTGCTTCCACTGCTTCTCTTTCTGCTTCTCATTCTTCTTCTACTTCTCCTTCTGTTTCTCCTATTGCTTCTGCTGCTCTTCCTTCTCCTTCTCCTACTTCTGCTTCTCCTTCTGCTTCTGCTTCTCCTTCTCCCTCTTCTGCTTCTCCTTCTGCTTCTGCTTCTTCTGCTTCTCCTTCTGCATCTTCTTCTGCTTCTGATTCTCCTTCTCCTTCTTCTGGTTCTCCTTCTGATTCTCCTTCTGCTTCTCCTTCTGCTTCTTCTGCTTCTCCTTCTGATTCTCCTTCTGCTTCTGCTTCTGTTTTTCCTTCTCCTTCTCGTTTTTCTGCTTTTCCTTCTGCTTCTCCTTCTACTTCTGCTGCAACTGCTACTGCTTCTGCTTCTTCTGTTTCTTCTGCTTCTCCTTCTGCTTTTGATTCTCTTTCCGCTTCTGCTTTCCCTTCTGCTTCTCATTCTGCTTCTCCAGATTCTGCTTCTTCTTCTTCTCCTGCTTCTCCTTCTGCTTCAGGTTCTGCTTCTGCTTCTTCGGATTCTTATGCTTCTGCTTCTCCTGATTCTGCTTCTTCTGCTTCCCCTCCTTCTCTTTCTGCTTCTCCTTCTGTATCTGCTTCTCCTTCTGCTTCTGCTTCTTGTCCTTCTCCTTTTTCTTCTGCTTCTGCTTCTCCTGTTTCTACATTTCCTGCTTGTCCTTCTGATGCTCTTTCTGCTTCTCCAGCTGCTTTTCCTTCTCCTGCTCCTTCTTCTGCTTCTCTTTCTGCTTCTCCTTCTGTTTCTCCTTCTACTTCTCCTTCTCGTTCTTCTGCTTTTCCTTCTGCTTCTCTTTTTGCTTCTGCATCTTCTGCTTCTTCTGCTACTGCCTCTGCTTCTTCTGTTTCTTCTGCTTCTCCTTCTGCTTTTGCTTCTTTTCTGCTTCTGCTTCTCCTTCTGCTTCTCCAGGTTCTGCTTCTTCTGCTTCTCCTGCTTCTCCTTCTGCTTCAGGTTCTGCTTCTGCTTCTTCGGCTTCTTCTGCTTCTGCTTCTCCTGCTGCTGCTTCTTCTGCTTCTCCTGCTTCTCTTTCTGCTTTTCCTTCTGTTTCTGCTTCTCCTTCTGCTTCTGCTTCTTCTCCTTTTTCTGTTTCTTCTCCTTCTGCTTCTTCTGCTTCTGCTTCTCATGCTTCTCGTTCTGCTTCTCTTTCTGCTTCTCCTTCTCCTTCTACTTCTTCTGCTTCTGCTTCTGCTTCAATTTCTCCTTCTGCTTCTCATTCTGCTTCTGCGTCTTCTGTTTCTTCTCCTTCTCCTGCTTCTGCTTCTCCTGCTTCTCCTACTATCTCGTGCTGCTTCTCCTTCTGCGACTCTTTCTGCTTCTGCTTATCATACTCCTAACCTTCTCGTTAGCCTTCTCCTTCTGCTTCTCCTGCTGCTTCTGCTTCTGCTTATTCTACTATTTCTGTTTCTTCTGCTTCTGCTTCAGATTATGCTTCTTCTGTTTCTCCTTCTCCTTCAGATTCTGCTTCTACTTCTTCGGCTTCTCCTGTTTCTTCTGCTTCTCCTTCTCCTGCTTCTTCTGCTTCTACTGCTTCTCTTTCTCATTGTGCTTCTGCTTTTCCTTCTCCTTCTGCTTCTGCTCTTCTCCTTCTTCTGTTTCTTTTCCGATTCTTCTGCTTCTTCTTCTTCTGTTTCTTCTGATTCTCCTTCTGCTTCTCCTTCTTCTCCTTCTCTTTCTGCTTCTACTTCTGCTTCTTATGATTTTCCTGCTTCTCCTTCTTGTTCTCCTTCTGTATCTGCTTCTCTTTCTACTTCTGCTTCTCCTTGTGCTGCTCCTTCTCCTTCTCCTTTTTCTGCCTCTCCCACTGTTTCTGCTTCTGCTTCTTTTGCTTATTCTTTTTCTTCTGCTTCTGCTTCTCCTGCTTCTGTTTCTTCTGCTTCTACTGCTTCTCCTTATGCTTCTCCTTATGCTTCTCCTTATGATACTTCCTCTTCTTCTTCTTCTTCTTCTTCTTCTTCTTCTTCTTCTTCTTCTTCTTCTTCTTCTTCTTCTTCTACTTCTTCTTCTTCTTCTTTTTCTTCTTTGTCTTCTTCTTCTTCTTCTTCTTCACCTGCTTCTTCTCTTTCTTCTGCTTCTGCTTTTCCTGCTTCTTCTGCTTCTCTTTCTGCTTTTCCTTCTGTTTCTGCTTCTCCTTCTGCTTCTGCTTCTTCTCCTTCTTCTGTTTCTTCTGCTTCTTCTTCTCCTGCTTCTGCTTCTCCTTATGCTTCTTCTTCTTCTTCGTCGTCGTCTTCTTCTTCTTCTTCTTCTTCTTCTTCTTCTTCTTCTTCTTCTTCTTCTTCTTCTTCTTCTTCTTCTTCTGCTTCTGCTTCTTCTTCTTCTTCTTCTCTTCTCCTTCTCTTCTCCTTCTTCTTCTCTTTCCTCTGCTTCTGCTTTTCCTGCTTCTTCTGCTTCTCCTGCTTCTCCTTCTGTATCTTCTTCTGCTTCTGCTTCTTCTGCTGCTTCTTCTTCTGCTTCTGCTTCTCCTTCTTCTGCTTCTCCTTCTGATTCTCCTTCTGCTTCTCCTTCTGCTGCTCCTTCTCCTTCTTCTGCTTCCCCCTCTGCTTCTGCTTCTTATGCTTCTTCTTTTTCTTCTGGTTCTGCTTCTCCTGCTTCTGCTTCTTATGCTTCTACTGCTTCTTCTTCTTCTTCTTCTGCTTCTTCTGCTTTTACTTCTCTTTCTGCTTCTGCTTCTCCTGCTTGTTTTTCTGCTTCTTCTGCTGCTTCTCCTTCTGCTGGTTCTTCTACTTCTTCTTCTGCTTCTCTTTTTGCTTCTCCTTCTGCTTCTGCTTCTTCTGTTTCTCCTGCCTGAATTTCTGGTTCTACTTCTTCTGCTGCTTCTCCTTCTGCTTCTGCTTCTACTTCTGCTTCTGTTTCTGCTTCTTCTGCTTCTTCTATTTCGGCTTCTCCTGCTTCTGCTTCTTGTGCTTCTCCTGCTTCTGTTTCTGCTTCTCATTCCGCTTCTGCTTCTCCTTCTGCTTCTGCTTCTCCTCCTTCTCCTTCTCCTACTTCTGCTTCTCTTTCAGCTTCTGCTTCTTCTGTTTCTCCTGCTTCTCCTTCTGCATCTCCTTCTGCTTGTGCTTGTCCTTATGCTTCTTCTTCTGCTTCTGCTTCTCCTTCTCCTTCTTTTGCTTCTCCTTTTGCTTCTGCTTCTTCTGCTTTTCCTTCTTCTCCTTCTGCTTCTGCTTCTTCTGCTTCTCCTTCTGCATCTTCTTCTGCTTCTCCTTCTTCTTCTGCTTCTCCTTCTGATTCTCCTTCTGCTTCTTCTTCTTCTTCTTCTTCTGCTTTTCCTGCTTCTCTTTCTGCTTCTCCTTCTGCTGCTCCTTCTGTTTCTCCTTCTCCTTCTTGTTCTTCTGCTTTTCCTTCTGGTTCTCGTTCTGCTTCTGCTACAACTGCTACTGCTTCTTCTTCTTTTGTTTCTTCTGCTTCTCCTGCTTCTGCTTCTTCTGCTTCCCCTCCTTCTCTTTCTGCTTCTCCTTCTGTTTCTGCTTCTCATTCTGCTTCTGCTTCTTGTCCTTCTCCTGTTTCTTCTGCTTCTGCTTCTCCTGATTCTGCATCTCCTGCTTCTCCTTCTGTTGCTCTTTCTGCTTCTCCTGCTGCTTTTCCTTCTCCTGCTCTTTCTTCTGCTTCTCTTTCTGCTTCTCCTTCTGATTCTGCATCTTCTGCTTCTTCTGCTACTGCCTCTGCTTCTTCTGTTTCTTCTGCTTCTCCTTCAGCTTCTCCTTCTGCTTTTGCTTCTCTTTCTGCTTCTGCTTCTCCTTCTGCTTCTCCAGATTCTGCTTCTTCTGCTTCTCCTTCTGCTTCAGGTTCTGCTTCTGCTTCTTTGGCTTCTTTTGCTTCTGCTTCTCCTGCTGCTGCTTCTTCTGCTTCTCCTGCTTCTCTTTCTGCTTTTCCTTCTGTTTCTGCTTCTCCTTCTCCTTCTGCTTCTTCTCCTACTTCTGTTTCTTCAGCTTCTGCTTCTCCTGCTTCTGCTTCTCCTGCTTCTCGTTCTGCTTCTCTTTCTGTTCTCCTTCTCCTTCTTCTGCTTCTCCTTCGGCTTCTGCTTCTCCTTCTGCTTCTGCTTCTGCTTCAATTTCTCCTTGTGCTTCTCATTCTGCTTCTGCAACTTCTGTTTCTTCTGCTTCTCCTGCTTCTGCTTCACCTGCTTCTCCTACTTCTCGTGCTGTTTCTCCTTCTGCGTCTCTTTCTGCTTCTGCTTATCCTTTTGCTTCTCCTACTCCTAATCCTTCTCTTTCGCCTTCTCCGTCTTCTTCTTCTGCTTCTCCTGCTGCTTCTGCTTCTGCTTATTCTACTATTTCTGTTTCTTCTGCTTCTGCTTCAGATTGTGCTTCTTCTGTTTCTCCTACTTCAGATTCTGCTTCTTCGGCTTCTCCTTATGCTTCTCCTTATGCTTCTTCTTCTTCTTCTTCTTCTTCTTCTTGTTCTTCTTCTTGTTCTTCTTCTTGTTCTTCTTCTTCTTCGTCTTCTTCTTCGTCTTCTCCTTCTTCTTCTTCTTCTTCTTCTTCTTCTTCTTCTTCTTCTTCTTCTTCTTCTTCTTCTTCTTCTTCTTGTTCTTCTACTTCTTCTTCATCTTCTTCTTCTTCTTCTTCTTCTTCTTCTTCTTCTTCTTCTTCTTCTTCTTCTTCCTCTTCTTGTACTTCTTCTTCTTCTTCTTCTTCTTCTTCTTCTTCTTCTTCTTCTTCTTCTTCTTCTTCTTCTTCTTCTTCTTCTTCTTCTTCTTCTTCTTCTTCGTCTTCTTCTTCTTCTCTTCTCCTTCTCTTCTCTTC
>NW_012295886.1:0-1029 GCF_000151885.1 Dipodomys ordii
CTTTCGTAGCCTTAACACTTTCATATATGTTTTAGAGTGTTTTTCAGTTTCTGAAAAACATGATTTGTTTCTTTCACTTATACCATGACCATTTTCTCTGCTTGGTTGGTGGTGGTGCGGTCCTAACGTGTATGCGCTGACACGGTGGGCCCTTGAAGGTCAGCCCGCCCACGTTTCACTGCCCTCTCCATGTAACCTGCAAACTAGAAGTTGAGGACTTAGTGTGAACAAAAGAAAGCAGGTGATCTCATAAGAACGGTTTTCTTTGGTTGTTCTTGTCTTCAACGCCAGTCCTAATGTTTTCTAGGCCAGCACTCTGCCACTTAAGCCATGCCTCCAGTGCCTAAAACGCTTTTATTCACACTTTTATTTTTAATTTTGGTAGTAACTGATGGCTGAACTCAGGATCTTGCACTGCCAGGCCAGCATTCTACCACTTGGGCCACATTACCAGATTATTTATTTTTTGGGACAAGACCTTCATATGCGGCCCAGGCTGTCTTTCTTTCTTTCTTTTTTTTTTTGAGTCCTGAACTCTGGGCCTGGGCGCTGTCCCTCAGCTCTTCAGCTCAAGGCTAGCGCTCTACCACTTGAGCCACAGCGCCACTTCTGGCTTTTTTCTTTTTGCTTATGTGGTGCTGAGGAATCGAACCCAGGGCCTCTGGCATGCAAGGCAAGCGCTCTACCACTGAGCCACCTTCCCAGCCCCGCCCAGGCTGTCTTTCAACTTGAGATCCTCCTGCCTCAGCCTTCCAAGTATTGGGATTACAAGCATGTCCCGCTATGTCCTGCTGCCGTTTTATAGTTTCAGTGTGTACTTAGTATCAAAAAGTATTGCCCTCCAGGTGCTATGGGCTCACACCTATAATCCTAGCTACTCAGAAGCTGAGATCTGAGTATCAAAGATCAAACTTTCAGACTTTTATTTCCAAGTAGCTAGCAAAAGCTGCATTGGAGACATGGTCAAGTGCTAAAAGCACAGTCACAGCAAAATGCCAAGAACATGAAGCCCAAAGTTCCAGCTCCAGT
>NW_012295887.1:0-4964 GCF_000151885.1 Dipodomys ordii
CTTCTTCTGCTTCTACTGGTTCTCTTTCTGTTTCTCATTCTGCTTCTGCTTCTCCTATTTCTTCTGCGGCTCTTCCTTCTCCTACTTCTACTTCTCCTTCTGCTTCTGCTTCTTCTGCTTCTCCTGCTTCTCCTTCTGCATCTTCTTCTGCTTCTGCTTCTCCTTCTGCTGCTTCTTCTGCTTCTGCTTCTCCTTCTTCTGCTTCTCCTTCTGATTCTCCTTCTGCTTCTCTTTCTCCTTCTGCTCCTTCTCCTTCTTCTGCTTCTCCCTCTGATTCTGCTTCTTTTGCTTATTCTTTTTCTTCTGCTTCTGCTTCTCCTGCTTCTGCTTCTTCTGCTTCTACTGCTTCTCCTTATGCTTCTCCTTCTCCTCCTCCTCCTCCTCCTCCTCCTCCTCCTCCTCCTTCTTCTTCTTGTTCTTCTTGTTCTTCTTGTTCTTCTTGTTCTTCTTCTTCTTCTTCTTCTTCTTCTTCTTCTTCTTCTTCTTCTTCTTCTTCTTCTTCTTCTTCTTCTTCTTCTTCTTCTTCTTCTTCTCTTTCTTCTGCTTCTTCTTTTCCTGCTTCTTCTGCTTCTACTGGTTCTCTTTCTGCTTCTCATTCTGCTTCTGCTTCTCCTATTTCTTCTGCGGCTCTTCCTTCTCCTACTTCTACTTCTCCTTCTGCTTCTGCTTCTTCTGCTTCTCCTGCTTCTCCTTCTGCATCTTCTTCTGCTTCTGCTTCTCCTTCTTCTGCTTCTTCTGCTTCTGTTTCTCCTTCTGCTTCTCCTTCTGCTTCTTCTGCTTCTGCTTCTCCTTCTGCTTCTTCTGCTTCTGCTTCTCCTTCTGCTTCTTCTGCTTCTCCTTCTGATTCTCCTTCTGCTTCTCCTTCTGTTTCTCCTTCTCCTTCTCGTTCTTCTGCTTTTCTTTCTGCTTCTCCTTCTGCTTCTGCTGCAACTGCTACTGCTTCTTCTGTTTCTTCTGCGTCTCCTTCTGCTTTTGATTCTCTTTCAGCTTCTGCTTCTCCTTCAGCTTCTCATTCAGCTTCTCCAGATTCTGCTTCTTCTGCTTCTACTGCTTCCGCTTTTGCTTCAGGTTCTGCTTCTGCTTCTTCGGATTCTTATGCTTCTGCTTCTCCTGCTTCTGCTTCTTCTGCTTCCTCTCCTCTTTCTGCTTCTCCTTCTGTTTCTGCTTCTCCTGCTTCTGCTTCTTCTGCTTTTCCTGCTTCTCTTTCTGCTTCTCCTTCTGCTTTTCCTTCTCCTTCTGCTTCTGCTCCTTCTTCTTCTGTTTCTTCTTCTTCTGCTTCTCCCGCTTCTGCTTCTTCTGCTTCTCCTGCTTCTCGTTCTGCTCCTCTTCGTCGGCTTCTCTTTCTACTTCTGCTTCTGCTTCTTCGGATTCTGCTTCTTCTACTTCTTCTCTCCTTCTGCTTCTGCTTCTTCTGCTTCTCCTGCTTCTCCCTCTGCATCTATTTCTGCTTGTGCTTTTCTGTCTGCTTCTTCTTCTGCTTCTCCTTCTCCTTCTTCTGCTTCTCCGTCTGATTCTGCTTCTTCTGCCTTTCCTGATTCTCCTTCTGCTTCTCCTTCTTCTTCTCCTTCTCCTTCTCGTTCTTCTGCTATTCCTTCTGCTTCTCTTTCTGCTTCTGCATCTTCAGCTTTTTCTGCTACTGCTTCTGCTTCTTCTGTTTCTTCTGCTTCTCCTTCTGCTTTTGCTTCTCTTTATGCTTCTGCTTCTCCTTCTGGTTCTCCTTCTTTTTCTCCAGATTCTGCTTCTTCTGCTTCTCCTTCCGCTTCAGGTTCTGCTTCTGCTTCTTCGGCTTCTTCTGCTTCTATTTCTGCTTCTCCTTCTGTTTCTGCTTCTCTTTCTGCTTCTGTTTCTTCTCCTTCTTCGATTTCTTCTGCTTATGCTTCTACTACTTCTCCTGCTTCTCCTTCTGTTTCTCTTTATTCTTATCCTTCTGCTTCTCCTTCTCCTTCTCCTTCTTCTGCTACTCCTTCTGCTTCTGCTTCTGCTTCTCCTTCTGCATCTTCTTCTGTTTCAATTTCTCCTTCTTCTGCTTTTCATTCTTCTTCTGCTTCTCCTGCTTCTGCTTCTTCTGCTTCTCCTGCTTCTCCTTCTCCTTCTCCTTCTCTTTTTGCTTTTGCTTATCCGTCTGTTTCTCCTACTCCTAATCCTTCTCTTTCTCCTCTTTCTTCTTCTGCTTTTCCTGCTTGTTCTTCTGCTTCTTATTCTTATTCTGCTTTTTCAGTTTATTCTGCTTCAGCTTCTGCTTCTTCTGCTTCTCCTTCTGCTTCTGTTTCTCCTTCTGCTTCTGCTCTTCTCCTTCTTCTGTTTCTTCTGCTTCTGCTTCTCCTGCTTCTCCTTCTTCTGCTTCTCCTACTTCTCCTTCTGCTTCTCCGTCTCATTCTCCTTCTCCTTCAATTTCTCCTTCTTGTGCTTCTCATTCTGCTTCTGCTTCTCCTTCTCCTGCTTCTGCTTCTTCTGTTTCTCTTTCTGCTTCTCCTTCTGCTTCTCTTTCTGCTTCTAATTCTGCTTCTGCTCCTCCTACTACTAATCCTTCTCTTTATCCTTCTTATTCTTCTGCTTCTCGTTCTGCTTCTGCTTCTTCTGCTTGTTCGGTATCTTCTGCTTCTGCTTTTCCAGCCTCTGATGCTTCTGCTTCTCCTTCTGCTTCTGCTTCTCTTTCTGCTTCTTCAGCTTCTTCTGTTTCTTCTGCTTCTGCTTCTCCTGCAACTGCTTCTTCTGCTTCTGTTTCTATTTCTGCTTCTCCTTCTGCTTCTGCTTCTCCTTCTGCTCCTTCTCCTTCTTCTGTTTCTTCTTATTCTTCTGCTTCTCCCGCTTCTGCTTCTTCTGCTTCTCCTGATTGTCCTTCTGCTTCTCCTTCTCCCTCTTTTTCTTCTCTTTCTGCTTCTGCTTCTTCTGATTCTCCAACTTCTCCTTCTGTTTCTGCTTCTCTTTCTGCTTCTGCATCTCCTTCTGCTTCACCTTCTGCTGCTCCTTCTCCTTCTTCTGTTTCTCCCTCTGCTTCTACTTCTGCTTCTTATGCTTCTTCTTTTTCTTCTGCTTCTGCTTCTCCTGCTTCTGCTTCTTATGCTTCTACTGCTTCTTCTTCTGGTTCTGCTTCTTCAGCTTCTAATTCGCTTTCTGCTTCTGCTTCTCCTGCTTGTTTTTCTGCTTCTTCTGCTGCTTCTCCTTCTGCTGCTTCTTTTACTACTCCTTGTGCTTCTCTTTTTGCTCCTCCTTCTGCTTCTGCTTCTGCTTCTTCTGTTTCTCCTGCCTGAATTTCTGGTTCTACTTCTTCTGCTGCTTCTCCTTCTGCTTCTGCTTCTCCTTCTGCTAATGTTTCTGCTTCTTCTGCTTCTTCTCTTTCGGCTTCTCCTGCTTCTGCTTCTTGGCCTTCTCCTGCTTCTCTTTCTGCTTCTCATTCTGCTTCTGCTTCTCCTTCTGCTTCTCCTCCTTCTCCTTCTCCTACTTCTGCTTCTCCTTCAGCTTCTGATTCTTCTGCTTCTCCTGCTTCTCCTTCTGCATCTCCTTCTGCTTGTGCTTGTACTTATGCTTCTGCTTCTGCTTCTCCTTCTCCTTCTTTTGCTTCTCCTTTTGCTTCTGCTTCTTCTGCTTTTCCTGCTTCTCCTCCTGCTTCTGCTTCTTCTGCTTCTCCTTCTGCATTTTCTTCTGCTTCTGCTTCTCATTCTGCTTCTTCTTCTGCTTCTCCTTCTGATTCTCCTTTTGCTTCTTCTTCTTCTGCTTTACCTGCGTCTCTTTCTGCTTCTCCTTCTGTTTCTCCTTCTGTTTCTCCTTCTCCTACTTGTTCTTCTGCTTTTCCTTCTGCTTCTGCTACAACTGCTTCGGCTTCTACTTCTTCTGTTTCTTCTGCTTGTCCTTCTGCTTTTGATTCTCTTTCTGCTTCTGCTTCTCGTTCTGCTTCTTATTCTGCTTCTTCAGATTCTGCTTCTTCTGCTTCTCCTGCTTCTCCTTCTGCTTCAGGTTCTCCTTCTGCTTCTTCACATTCTTATGCTTCTGCTTCTCCTGCTTCTGCTTCTTCTGCTTTCCCTCCTTCTCTTCCTGCTTCTCCTTCTGTTTCTGCTTCTCCTTCTGCTTCTGCTTCTTGTCCTTCTTGTGTTTCTTCTGCTTCTGCTTCTCAAGTTTCTGCATCTCCTGCTTCTCCTTCTGCTGCTCTTTCTGCTTCTCCTGCTGCTTTTCCTTCTCCTGCTCCTTCTTCTGCTTCTCTTTCTGCTTCTCCTTCTGTTTCTCCTACTCCTTCTCTTTCTCGTTCTTCTACTTTTCCTTCTGCTTCTCCTTCTGCTTCTGTATCTTCTGCTTCTTCTTCTACTGCCTCTGCTTCTTCTGTTTCTTCTGCTTCCCCTTCTGCTTCTCCTTCTGCTTTTGCTTCTCCTTCTGCTTCTGCTTCTCCTTCTGCTTCTCCAGATTCTGCTTCTTCTGCTTCTCCTGCTTCTCCTTCTGCTTCAGGTCCTGCTTCTGCTTCTTCTACTTCTGCTTCTCCTGCTGCTGCTTCTTCTGCTTCTCCTGCTTCTATTTCTGCTTTTCCTTCTGTTTTTGCTTCTCCTTCTGCTTCTTCTCCTTCCTATGTTTCTTCTGCTTCTGCTTCTCCAGCTTCTGCTTCTCCTGCTTGTCGTTGTGCTTCTCATTATGCTTCTCCTTCTCCTTCTTCTGCTTCTCCTTCTGCTTCTGCTTCTCCTTCTGCTTCTGCTTCTGCTTCAATTTCTCCTTCGGCTTCTCATTCTGCTTCTGCGTCTTCTGTTTCTTCTGCTTCTCCTGCTTCTGCTTCTCCTGCTTCTCCTACTTCTCGTGCTGCTTCTCCTTCTGCGTCTCTTTTGCTTCTGCTTATCCTTTTGCTTCTCCTACTCCTAATCCTTCTCTTTCGCTTTCTCCTTCTCCTTCTTCTGCTTCTCGTGCTTCTCCTTCGGCATCTTCTTCTGCTTCTGCTTCTCCTTCAGCTGCAAAATCTGCTTCTGCTTCTCCTTCTGCTGCTTCTT
>NW_012295888.1:0-4964 GCF_000151885.1 Dipodomys ordii
GACACAGCGGGACCCAGTGGGACACAGCGTCGATACAGCGGGACAAAACGGGTACACAGCTAGGGACACAACGGGACACAGCGGGGGACACAGCGAGGACACAGCGGGACCCAGCGGGACCCAGCGGGAATCCCAGCGAGGACACAGCAGGACACAGCGGGTGACACAGGGGGACACAGCGGGGGACACAGCGGGGGACACAGCGGGACACAGTGGGGGACACAGGGAGGACACAGCGGGACACAGCGGGGGACAGAGCGAGGACACATTGGGACACATTGGGACACAGCGGGATTCAGCGGGGGACACAGCAGTACACAGCGGGACAAAGCGGGACACAGCGGTGACACACCAGAGACACAGCGGGGGACAGAGCGGGACACAGCGTGGGACACAGGGATGACAGAGCAGGACACAGCGGGACACAGCGTGGACACAGCAGGGACACAGCTGGACACAGCGGGACACAGTAGGGACACAGCAGTAGACACAGCGGGACACAGCTGGGACACAGCGGGACACAGCAGAACACAGCACGGGACAAAGCGGGAGACAGCGGGGGACACAGCTAGGACACAGGGGGACACAGAGGCGACACAGAGGGGACTCAGCGGGGGACACAGCGTGTGACAAAGTGGGACACCACGGGACACTGTGTCACACAGCGGGACACAGCGGGGACACTGCGGGACACAGCAGGAAAAAGCGGGGGACACAGCTGGCCACAGCGGGCCACAGCAGGGGACACAGCGGGGGACAGCGGAGACAGAGAGTGGCCACAGCGAGACACACCGGTGACACAGCTGGACACAGCGGGGTACACAGCAGGACACAGCGGCCACACAGCGGGGACACAGCGGGACACAGCGGGACACAGCGGGGACACAGCGGGACAAAGCGGGAGACACAGCGGGACACAGCAGGCACACAGCGGGGACACAGTGGGACACAGCGGGACACAGCGGGGGACAAAGCGGGACACAGTGGGGGACCCAGTGAGGACACAGCGGGACACAGCAGGGGACACAGCGGGACACAGCGGGGAACACAGCGAGGACACAGCGGGACACAGCGTCGATACAGCGGGGACACAGCGTTACACAGTGTGGTACACAGCTGTGGACTCAACAGGACACAGTGGGGGCACAGCCGGACACAGCGGGACACAGTGGGACACAGAGGGGAAAAAGCGTGAGACACAGCAGGGGACAGAGAGGGTGACAGCAGGTGACACAGCGAGGAAACAGCGGGACACAGCGGTGACACAGCGGGGACTCAGGGGGTGACACAGCGGGACACAGCGGGGGACACAGCGGGACACAGCGCGGGACAAGGCGGGACACAGTTTGGGACAGAGCGTGGGACACAGCGAGACACAGCGGAGACAAAACTGGACACAGCGGGCTACACAGAGGGACACAGTGGGAAAACAGCGTGACACAAAAGGACACAGCGGGACACAGCGGGGGACAGAGCGAGGACACAGCGGCACACAGTGGGGGACACAGCAAGGATAGAGCGGGAAACAGCGTGGGACACAGCAGGACATAGCGGGGGACAGAGCAGGACAGAGCGGGACACAGCGGGGGACACAGGATGGACACAGCGGTACACAGCGGGGGACAGATCGAGGACACATTGGGACACAGCGGGGACACAGCGGGACTCAGCGGGGGACACAGCAGTACACAGCGGGACACAGTGGGACACAGCAGGGACACAGCGGGGGACACAGCGGGACACAGCGGGGGACACAGAGGGGGACACAGCGGGGAAAAAAGCGAGGCCACAGCAGAACACAGCGTGGGACACAGCGAGGACACAGCGGGACACAGCGGGACACAGCGTCGATACAGCGGGGACACAGCAGACACAGCGAGGTACACAGCTGGGGACACAACGGGACACAGCGGGACACAGCGTCGATACAGCGGGGACACAGCGGGACACAGCGAGGTACACAGCTGGGGACACAACGGGATACAGTGGGGGCAGAGCCGGACACAGCGGGACACAGCGGTACACAGCGGGGACACTGCGGAAACATAGTGGGACACAGCGGGGTACACAGCGGGACACAGCGGGACACAGCTTGGGACACAGCGGGGACAAAGCGGCAGACAGCAGGGGACACAGCGAGGACACAGCGGGACACAGCGGCGACACAGTGGGGCTCAGCGGGAAAAAGCGGGGGACACAGCGTGACACAGCGGGACACAGCGGGGGACACAGCGGGGGACAACGGAGACAGAGAGGGGCCAAAGCGAGACACAGCGGTGATACAGCTGGACACAACGGAGTACACAGCGGGACACAGCGGGAACACAGCGGGGACACAGCGGGACAGAGTGGGACACAGCAGGGAACACAGGAAGGAAACAGCGGGACCCAGTGGGACACAGCGTCGATACAGTGGGACACAGCAGGGTACACAGCTGGGGACACAACGGGACACAGCGGGGGATACAGCAAGGACACAGGGTGATCCAGCAGGACACAAGGGGGACACAGCGGGACCCAGCGGGGAAACCAGCGAGGACACAGTGGGACACAGCGGGGGACACAGCGAGAACACAGCGGGGGACACAGCGAGGACACAGCGGGACCCAGCGGGACACAGCGTCGATACAGCGGGCACACAGCATTACACAGCGTGGTACACAGCTGTAGACACAACGGGACTCAGTGGGGGCACAGCGGGACACAGCGGGACACAGTGGGACACAGCGGGGACAAAGCGTGAGACACAGCGGGGGACAGAGCTGGAGACAGCGGGGGACACAGCGAGGACCCAGTGGGACACAGCGGTGACACAGCGGGGACTCAGCGGGGGACACAGCGGGGGACACAGGGGGACACAGCGGGAACACAGCGGGACAAAGTGGGACACAGCATCGATACAGCGGGAACACAGCAGGACATAGCGGGGACACAGCAGTGGACAAAGGGGGACACAGCTGGGGACACAGCCGTACACAGCGGGGGAAACAGTGGGGGACACAGCGGGACACAATGGGACACAGCGGGGGACACATGGGGGACACAGCGGGACACAGCATGGACACAGCGGGACTCAGCGGGGGACACAGCAGTATACAGAAGGACACAGCGGGGACACAGCAGGGACACAGCGGGGGACACAGCGGGACACAACGGGGAACACAGCGGGACACAGAGGGGGACACAGAGGGGTACACAGCGGGACACAGCGGGACACAGCTTGGGACACAGCGGGGACAAAGCGGCAGACAGCGGGGGACACAGCGAGGACACAGCGGGACACAGCGACGACACAGTGGGGACTCAGCGGGACAAAGCGGGGGACACAGCGTGACACAGCGGGACACAGCGGGGGACACAGCGCGGGACAGCGGAGACAGAGAGGGGCAAAAGCGAGACACAGCGGTGATACAGCTGGACACAACGGAGTACACAGCGGGACACAGCGGGCACACAGCGGGGACACAGTGGGACAGAGCGGGACACAGCCGGGAACACAGGAAGGAAACAGCGGGACCCAGTGGGACACAGCGTCGATACAGTGGGACACAGCAGGGTACACAGCTGGGGACACAACGGGACACAGCGGGGGATACAGCGAGGACACAGTGTGACCCAGCAGGACACAGCGGGGACCCAGGGGGACCCAGCGGGGAAACCAGCGAGGACACAGTGGGACACAGCGCGTGACACAGCGAGAACACAGCGGGGGACACAGCGAGGACACAGCGGGACACAGAGGGACACAGCGTTGATACAGCGGGCACACAGCGTTACACAGCGTGGTACACAGCTGTAGACACGACACAACGGGACTCAGTGGGGGCACAGCGGGACACAGCGGGACACAGTGGGACACAGCGGGGACAAAGCGTGAGACACAGCGGGGGACAGAGCTGGAGACAGCGGGGGACACAGCGAGGACACAGTGGGACACAGCGGTGACACAGCGGGGACTCAGCGGGGGACACAGCGGGGGACAAAGAGGGACACCACGGAACACAGCGGGACACAGCGGGAAACAGCAGTGACCCTGCCTGGACACAGAGGGACACTGCGGGGGACACAGCGGGGGACAGTGGAGACAGAGAGTGGCCACAGCGAGACAAGGCGGTGACATAGCTGGACACAGCGGGGTACACAGCGGGACACAGCGGGCACACACCGGGGACACAGCGGGACACAGCGGGGACACATTGGGACACAGCGGGACAAAGCGGGCGACACAACGGGACACAGCAGGCGACACAACGGGACACAGCAGGCACACAGCGGGGACACAGCGGGACACAGAGGGACACAGCGGGTACAGAGCAGGACACAGCCGGACACAGCGGGACACAGCGGGGGACACAGCGGGACACAGTGGGGGACCCAGTGAGGACACAGCGGGACACAGCAGGGGACACAGCGAGGACACAGCGGGGGACACAACGGGGGACACAGCGGGGAACACAGCGAGGACACAGCGGGACACAGCGGGACACAGCGTCGATAAAGCGGGGACACAGCGTTACATAGCGTGGTACACAGCTGTGGACACAACGGGACACAGTGGGGGCACAGCCGGACACAGCGGGACACAATGGGACACAGCAGGGACAAAGCGTGAGACACAGTGGGGGACAGAGAGGGAGACAGCAGGGGACACAGCGAGGAAACAGCGGGACACAGCGGTGACACAGTGGGGACAAGGCGGGGGACAAAACGGGACACAGCGGGGGACACTGCGGGACACAGTGAGGGACAGAGCTTGGGACACAGCGAGACACAGCGGAACAAAGCGGGGGACAAAGCGGGACACAGCACAGACAGAGAAGGGCCACAGCGGGACACCGCGGTGACACAGCTAGACAAAGCGGGATACACAGCGGGACACAGCGGGCACACAGCGGGGACACAGCAGGACACAGCGGGGACACAGCGGGACATAGAGGGGGACAGAGCGGGAAACAGAGGGGGAC